>NC_088931.1:41832500-41962500 GCF_038396675.1 Hydra vulgaris
ATATTTATATATGTATATATACATGTATATGTATATATATATGTATATATGTATATATATATATATATATATATATATATATATGTATATTTATATATGTATATATATATGTATATATATGTATATGTATATATATGTATATATATATATATATATATATATATATATAAATATATATATATATATGTATATATATATATATATATATATATGTATATATATATATATATATATATATATATATATATATATATATATATATATGTATATATACAGGGCCGTCCCGAAGGAGGGGGGTGTAGGGGGTGTCACGTACACACACACACACACCCAAAGCTGTTATTTGTGCATGTCAGTTGGCATATTTGTACATTTAGTATTTGAGTTGGCATTGATGCTAACTTGTACATTTAGTGTTTGAGTTTTATTAAATATTTTTTTAAATAAAAAATGTAAATTTCATATTAATATATTATATACTTTTTGATATTTACGACTTTTGGAAATGAAATAGGGTACCGTTTTGGCGACGGTAAAAAAATTACTTTTTAGGCATATCAATCCCAAAAGGAACTGCGGTCTTTAAAACCACAACGAAGTTGCACTTGATGTTTTGCTTTCTTGAGTTTTAAAATATTTAAATTTCTGCTATACGATTTCTTGAATGAGTAATATAGGGGAAAAACGTAAAGGATTTTAAGTTGAATGTCTAAAATGTGGCAGTATATTTAATAACGATTTTAAAAAACAACACCAAGAAAAAGTACATAAAGGGATATCAGTAAATATAAAACACGTTGGTGCTCCCGAAAATCCTTTTCAAAGTGCAGTTAAAACTTCCAAAGTTGCAGGGAAACGAGAATCGGTATGTACCTGGTTTGATGTAATGTTAAGTTCAACGATAATTATGCTAATAAAGTTGTAAAATAATTTAAAACATCTGAGTTTTAATTTAAGTTAAAACGTAACATTTAAGAAATCAATCAATCCATTATGTATTTTTAACAAATCCCTTATGTATTCTGAATAAAGATCACTTACTCAAGGATAAAAGTAGTAAAATTGTTTTTAAAAAATTAAAAGCATTTATTTTATAACTTCTTTTGGATTAATTTAATTGAACTTGTTAAGCTTTTTTAATTAAAGTTATTTCCTTATAACTTGCCATTTATTATTTTTTTAATTAAAGATATAAGTTACTTATTGATTTAGAATTGAAATATTTGGTATATTTATATGATATAAAGTATAATATATTTTAATATAATTAAGAACCATGAAACATGTCGTTTTCAAATGTTAGAGGAGGATTTATTTCAAGAGAACTCAATTCAATTGTCTCCAATAGATGAACCTGACATCTATTGGAGTATCATATCATTTCAAGAGAACTCAGTTCAATTGTCTCCAATAGATGAACCATCTACTGGTTATCGTGTGCTGGTCAGTTAGAAAATATTGTCACAGACTTAAACGAGTGTGGTACCATTTTGTATAAATTAAAATCTGAGACATTTCCAAATCCTGTGATATTCTTATTGGAAAGCATTCAGGTCATTAGTAGAATAAAATCAAGTTCTAAAGAATTCTTAAAAAATGCAAATATTTTATCGGAATAAATCTCTAAATCACCTGAAAGTTCCAAACCAATTAACAATAATATCGATATCATAATTAATCATGATCCAGGCAGTCGTGATTCGGTTGCTTCAGCATCTCAGCGTCAATACCTTATTGCTTTAGGGCCACATTAGCCAAAATTAACTAAATATCCAGTTAATACTACAGTTATCAACATTAAACAGCATAATTTTAATCCTAAACGATACAATGAATATCCATTATTAGAATATAGTATTGTGACATATTCTGCATACTGTTTTGTATGTACTTTATTTTCAAACGGTCCAGGAAGATCTTATCAAGATTCAGCATGGGTAAAATCTAGTGTTCGTCAATGGCATAAAATGAAAAGCTGTGGAGTTGAAAAATTAGGTAAATTACAGCAACATTTTTCTTGTTTTTCTCATAAGCAGCGTTACATGGTTATTATCAATTTATGACAACTGAAAATCATATTGATATAATTTTAAACATATCAAATAGAAAAAAAGCAATTAAGTTAGAACAAGAAAAAGATTTCAATAAATAAATTGTAGTTATATTATTTGATATTGCTAAAAACATTATCACAACAAGGATTAGCATTTCGAGGTGATGGTGACAAAAGTGGAGGAAATTTTATGCAATTTGTTCAATTACTCTCTAGGCATAATCCCTTAATGAAACGCTGGATGGAGGAGTCTTCTTTACGATCACATAGAGTTACTTACTTAGGTCCACAATCTCAAAATGAATTTATTGAACTACTAGCTAAAGAAACACGTAACATAATAATAAAAGAGATACATGAAGCAAACATTTGTTCAGTATCTGCTGGTACTACACCAGATATATCACATCAGGATCGTTTATCAGTATGTGTCCGATATGTTAATAGTCAAGGCAAATCTGTTGAGCGACTTTTGGAAATTGAAAAAGGAAACGATAAAACTGGTTTGGGTACAGCATCACAAATAGTCATCATTTTAGAAAGTAATTTATTAAATCCGTAGTTAATACCCTTTCAATCCTATGATTTTGCAAGTAATATGTCAGGGAAATTTAATGGAACCCATGTTAAACTTTCTGAACTTGTTGGTCACAAAATTATATTTATACTATGCCAAGCCCATCGGTTGAACACGTTTTTAGAACATAGTTGTGATGCTAGTAGTATAATTGGAAGTACTACTGATATATTAGAAAATTTCCAAAATTGAAAATGCGCTACAATTAAGAAACTTGTCAAAAACCAGGTGGACAGCTCGTTCTGAAAGTGTTAAAGCAGTATGGAATTCATTAGAAGCTGTTGTTGAAAGCCTTGATGAAATTCTATTATTAAACAAATGTTTTGATAAAGGAACAAGATCAAAAGCACTTGCTCTTCAAAAACAAATACTTTCTTTTGATTTTATTGTTTCTATATCTTTCATGAAGAAAATTATGTACAAACTAAAGTATCTTACTGAAACTCTTGAGGCAAAAAATTTATCTATAATTGATGCAATAACTTTAATTGACAGCACAATGAAAATTTTAGCATCAATCAACTCTGATGATTATGCAATGAACAATTTCATCAATAGTGCAAAAGAGTTTGTCACCTTACTTGGAATAGACTCTGAAGCTGATTTTCAAAACCATCATGGTAGAAGATTAGCTCCTAAACGATTCGATTGTAATTCTACAACACAAACAGAATTTACAATGAATTTATTTTACAGAAAAGAGTTTAAAATAGTTCTTGATACCATTTTAAAACTAACAAATGAAAATTTAAAAATATGTATTTCTTCTATGAACCACTATATCTATTGTTTTCTCAACCAATTAATAAACTTAATATTTCATTGGGTAATGTACAAAAATCTATTTCAATATTTCCACCAGCCAGTCAAGGTGCAAATCTTCAAGATTATGACTTAGTTCAAACAGAACTAGAAATATTATTTAATATGTTAAAAGAAGACGAAACATCATTTAATTCCTTAATGGAAAAATCAGAAGAAGTAAAGCATATTTTACCATATGCAAATCAAATTTGTCGTTTAGCCTTGACTTCTCCAGTTACTGTTGCAACACATGAAAGAATATTCAGTAAACTAAAATTGATAAAAACATATTTTAGATCAATAATAACTGACGAGAGAATGAATTCTTTAGTGTTATTGGGTGTAGAATAAGATATTGTCGACCAGTTGGATATAAATAAAATAGCACATCAATGGTCGATTTTAAAAAACCGGTGTATAAAAATTTAACAAGTTTATATAATTTATTTTAAAATTTCATATATGATAGTTATTACTCCAATGCTCAGTAGGCCTGAATATTTTTTCCGTGGTCGAAAGTCCCAAAAAAGTGAATTCTTCAAACATTTTCTTTCTTTTATTATAAAAACATAAGTACTTTACTCTACTCAAAAGTATTTGGCATTGTATATTTATAATTTTTTGACCAACAAGTTCAGAAAGTTTAACATGGGTTCCATTAAATTTCCCTAAAAGTACTTGCAAAATCATAGCTTGCCTTAGGCAAGCTCGCTATAACCATTCAGGATGGTTTTAAAAATGTCAAATTTTTGCTTATTTTATTTAAAACTTTATCCTCAAAATCTACGTAACTGTACAATGCATTGTACAGTTATGTACATTTTAACAATAAGTTTTTTTGAAAAAATAAGCGAAAATTTTGATGAATAGTTTTGATTGTTGTGTTAGAATGTACAGTGTACGTTAACACAACACTCAAAACATCGAATCGATGCATGTAATGACGATAACCCAAGCTCTAAACTTTGTGAATCCGTTGGGCGGATCAGAGGTTTATCTAAGTTGTTCAATGATCTAGGAATACAGAATTTAGAGGGCCAGAGACCCCTAAAACCTAAAAAGTAGGTGTATAAAAAAAGGCCCATTATTTCATTGTTTTCGAGCGTTACAAATTTTTTTTTGAGTTGGCATTTACAGGAGTTTCACCCCCCCCCCTAATAATTTGGTTCGGGACGGCCCTGTATATATATACATGTATATTTATATATATATATATATATATATATATATATATATATATATATATATATATAAGTATATTTATATGTATATATATATGTGTATATATATGTATATATATATATATATATATATATATATATATATATATATATATATATATATATATATATATATATATATGTATATATATATATATATATATATATATATATATATATATATATATATTTATATATATAAATATGTATATATATGTATATATGTATGTATATATATATATATATATATATATATATATATATATATATATATATATATATATATATATATGTATATATATATATATATGTATATATATATATGTATATATATATATATATATATATATATATATAAATATACATTTATATATATACAGGGCCATATATATATATATATATATATATACATATATACATATATATATATATATATATATATATATATATATATATATATATATATATATATATATATATATATATAATATATATATATATATATATATATATATATATATATATATATATATATATATATATATATATATACATGTATATATATACGGTGCATTACCTGAGGGAAAAAAAGTCATTTAAATTTTTTTGAAAAAATCTGATTCCTTCATGGAGGAGTCGGAGCTTTTAATTGATGAACTTCAACTAGCAATTAGTATGCTGAAAACAAATAAAAGTGCGGGTCTGGATGAAGTTAACCCTGATGTTGTAAAAGCGGTCTCAGATATTATAGAGAAACCTCTTTTTAAAATTTTTAATCTTTCTCTAAAAAACAGCATTTTTCCTGACCAACTAAAATTAGCAAAAATAATTCCGATATACAAAGGCGGTGATGACTCAATAAAATGTAACTACAGACCAATTTCCATACTTTCTTGTTTTTCCAAAATACTAGAGCGTATTATGCACAACAGATTGTACAATTATCTTGAAAAAAACAACATTCTTTATCATAAACAGTTTAAATTTCGCAACAACCATTCCACGGAACATGCAGTAATTGATCTTGCCAACCAAATTTTAAATGGTTTTGATAACGACAGTTACACACTCGGAATTTTTCTAGATCTATCAAAAGCATTTGATACTGTCAACACCAAGATTCTAATTTATAAACTACACAATTATGGAGTAGTTCACTCCAATTTAAAGTGGCTGCAATGTTATTTACAAAATCGTAAACAAGGAGTACCATATGACTTAACATGTTCCCCATTTGAATCAATAAATTGCGGAGTTCCCCAAGGATCAATACTTGGACCCCTGCTGTTTTTAATTTATATTAATGATATTTATTTGTCTTCAAAAATACTTAATTATATTATTTTTGCTGATGACACAAATGTTTTCTTTTCTGACTCAAATTTAAAAAATATTTTTTAAAAACATCTTTTAAATAATTTATGTTTAAAAAATTTATACTTTTCATTTATACATAGTCATATTAACTATTGTAATATTGCCTGGGCAAACAATCATTTATCTTTCCTAAAAATTATTTATACAAAACAAAAGCAAGCAAGTAGATTAGTTTTGGGCGCAAGTAGATACGAAAGTGCCGAGCCGTTACTCAAGGAAATAAATGCTCTAAATGTATACAAACTAAATATATACCATAACTTGTTATTTATGTTTAAACTTCAAAATGAAATGATTCCAAAATATTTTTTTAAAAGTTTCACTCGAATTAATCATAAATATGAAACAAGACATTCAATGAGTAATTACTACATCCCACTAACATCACTCAAAAAATCTGACTTCTCGACTATATGCCGGGGACCACGCTTGTGGAATTCGGTTCTTGACGAAAATATGAAAAAAATAAAATCTATTGCTATATTTAAAAGAACTATAAAAAAACACTTACTAAATTTAAACATTACGTACATTCTCTCATTTTTTTTAAAAAAAATCGAAATAATTTTGTATTTTTAATTTTTTATGTACTTTATTTAATTTTAATATTGTATTGAATATGTATATGCATATGAAGCGAATTAAATTTTTTGTTTTTTTTTTGTTTATTGTCTTTAATATGTATACGAATATATACAGATTTGTAATTTTTTATTTGTTATTTTATATTTTATTTCTTTTTTTTTTTTAACTTTATTTTTTTTTTTAATTTCTTCTTTTTTTAACTTTAAGTTCTTTTTTAACTTTAAGTTCTTTTTTAACCTTCTAAAATTTCTAACCAATTTTTTTTTTTTTTTTTTAACTTATTAATTTCACTCTTTTATGTAATATTGGAAGATGTAAAATTTAATTGTATTTTTTTTTGTATTTCACAAAGGGGCTTGATGATAAGTCATTTTGACTTCTACTTGCCCCAGTCAGCTTGTAATTATATATATTTGTTTAAATTTATAGATAACATTGTAAAATGTGTAAAATGACGAAATAAATAGAAATTCTACGTCCATATATATATATATATATATATATATATATATATATATATATATATATATATATATATATATATATATATATATATATATATATATATATATATATATATATATATAATTACATATTTTGTTTTATTTGAATAGCCTATATGATAACCATATCTATTTTTGCACGTATTTATTTAAAAAGTATACCACATTAGGTGGAATGATTATGTAGACCGCATTATGTGTTCCACGTGTGGGTCAAACCAATCATCAGTTTATATATTAATAATCATCCCTAATATAGTTTTACACCTTTATTCCACTTATAAGCACTATTGCCACATGTGGGCCACATATAGCTTTCTTATTTGGATGCTTTCATCAAAAGACCCCTTACCCTCAAATTTAAAGTCCTTTCTTGTGTATAAATTTGTAAATCCTTTCTTGTCTATAAATTTGTATTTTTTTAATATTATTTGTAATGCTGGATACATTGGTAAAAACCACCAGACACTACACAACAAGGATTTTAGAACAATTAAATTCAAATAAGGCCTCCAGGCCTTCAGAACATTTAAATTCAAATAAGGCCTACAAACATGTCAATTCGTCACAAAAATGCAAAAATTCAATAAATCTTGATTTCTTTTCCATTATTAACAGAACTTCCTCCAAGTATGAGTTCAAAATCAAGGAAGGTATCCATTGAAATGAAAAAACCTCTTCTTAATACACGGCTAAAATCATACACTATTACTATAACAACAAAATTTTCAATTATCTTACTTTTTATTTACTATTTTGTTTATTATTAACTACTTCACACCTTTTGTGTAACTTTTTGTAAAATTTCATGGTAACTATTTATTATATAAAATGTAACTATGGCAACTTTAATGTAGCGAAACAACGCAACTCGCATTTTATAAAAAAGTAAACGTTTTTTCAGTGCGATAAAATATAAGACAATTTTACAAAAATCGTTTTATTTGCAAACCGCAGTTGTGGGCAATTAAGAATATTTATTTGATTTAAACACCAAAGACGATTATTTAACTGTAAACGTTTGTGAACTGTCAAAAATTTAGTTTAGGTTTTTTTTATTAAGTATAAAATAACAAATTAATTAATAATGGGTCGTGCTGCACCGTTGAGTCCAGTGAGAAAAAAGTGTTCTCTAACTTATCGAAAATGGGTCACTCTGTTAGTTACATGGCTAGAGCTATTGGACGCAGCCGAACTGTGATTAAAAACTACGTTAATAGTCCTCATATGTATGGAATAAAAAAAAGTCCCGGACATCCATCAACATTAAGTTACCGTGATAGGCGAAGGTTTTTGAGACATGCTTTAAATTCTTCATTAACTGCACGTCAAACTGATGCAGAAGCAGGTGTGATTGCTAATTTACGTGCAGTTCAGCGAGTTATTCATAATGCTTTTCACCTTTCGCGCCAAAAACTTCAGCGAAAACCACCTTTGACAACAAATTACATAAACAATCAAATAACTTTTGCAAAGAACCATATAACATGAAAAGAAGAGTGACAAGTAGTATTTACTGACGAAAAACGATTTTGTCTTGATGGGCCGTATAGATGGAATTATTATTTTCACGATTTGCGTAAAGAACCAGTAACGACGTCAACGACGATTTGGTGTGTGATTGGGTATCATGGTTAATCAAAAATTCATTTTATTGATGGAAAAATGAAGGCTTAGGGTTATCTTTTAAATGTTTAAGAATTTTTAAGACGTGAAGCATCTGTAATAGATGGTGAAAATTTTGTTTTCCAGCAAGATAATGCTAGCGTTCATACAGCAAAGATAGTAAAGGAATATTTCAACAGCAGTAAAATTGAAACATTGAAGTGGCCAGCTAGATCTCCAGACCTGAACTTTATTGAGAATGCTTGGGCACAGCTGTCACATATAGTGTTTGAAGGTGATAAACAACATAGTTCACTAGCTTACTTAAAATCATCCATCGCATCTGCATGTGATGCAATTGACATTTTGTCAAAATTTTTATAACTGTAGAAAGTTAGATAATAGAAATATTTAATTACTTATATTGTAACTATGAGTTACCATTGTAACATTTTTTTAAAAGGAAGTCTCAATTAAATGTGTCATGTTTATGTTTATGTAAATGACTTTCATATGACAACAAATATTTTTCACTTTTTAATTCAAGGAAAACAAAGAGTTGGAAAAAAGTTTCTATAGTTTTATTGTGCAATCTCTGGCATTCAAATACATGATTGTCAAATTGGTCTGTAAATTTTCCTGTTCTGCAACTGGAAATATGGCCATTAGTACGGTTTCTTAAATTGTTTGTTTTTCCAGTGTAAGTAGATAAACCATTACATGATAAACACTTTAAATAATAAACAACATTTTTGCAATTAGAAGTAATGCAACTTTTAATATTCCAGATAGTTTCAATGGACGTCTCAAACTTATCAACTTCTTGTAAATATAATTGGCAAATTTTACAACGAATATCTTTACATTTGAATGGTAACTTGAAGCGTTTGAAAGTGTCTTTCAAACGCTTCAAAATTACTACTAGATGGTCTGTAAAGAGATGTTATCAAAATATTTTTGGTTTTCTGATTAAGAATTTTAATTGTTAACGACTCACAATTAGCGTCATTGACACTGAGGTTTTGTTATTTTCTAAAAGTAAAAGAATTAAGAATAAAAATGCATACGCCCCCGCAAATGTTATTTTTCCTGGGTTGGTGTATTGAATTATAACCTGGTAGAAAAAAATTAGAATTTAACTCATCGCTATTTTGACACCAAGTTTCTGTTTGACAGATTACACTAAAATTGTAGTTTAAGTTTTTTAAAGTTATTTTTAGGGGTTCAAAATTTTTACTCATACTCCTGATGTTCAAATTTAATAATGAAATATTGGATAATGAAGAGTTTAAATAACTTGAGGCATCACTTATATTAAAATAAACAGTATCTATTGAAAAGTTATTAAAATAATTCACGTCAGGGTCAAAGTCATTTGTTAAAAGTATCGTGTTTTCTCTAGTAGATATATCAAAAACATTCAAAATATTATTTTCCGCCATTTAAAAAAAAAATGTACATATTTGTTACCTTTAAATATTCATTTAAAATATGTATAACTTTTTAATTTTGATTTGATTTATTATTACTAAATTTAAATAAAGAGTTTTTTGAAGTAATAACTTTATCATACCTAAGATAAACATTTTCACCATTGGATTGCCTTTTTTTCACTTCCGCCAATAACTTTTTTCTCATATCCACAGTTTCACGGGTAAAGTCTTCGTTCACATACACGTTGGTTCCTTTAAGCTTATATGATTCTTTCAGAACTTTTATCTTGTCTTTATATCTCAACAAATTAATAACAATTGTTCTGGAGCATCCATTTCTTTTTAATCCTGTTCGATGAGCCCGCTCTACATCTATTCCAGTTAACCCTAATTTATTTGCAAAAAGTGATTGAATTTTTTATTCTGTTTCATTCCAGCTTTCTTTTTCAGTTTCCAACAACCCATCAATTCTCAGATTTTTTCTTCTGGATCTACCTTCAGATATTCTTTGTTTTTCCTTGATATTTTTGCTAAATGATGTTTCTTTTCTTGATTTTTTGTTTTCTCGTTCGTTGATACTGGCAATTTTTTCATCGAACAGCTCCACGTGGAAATTCAAGCTCATCTTAACACCTTCTACATCATTAACTAATAACTTTATTTTGTTAGAATTATCATTAACTTTTTGTTTAACTTTTTCTAGTCTTTCATTGAAAAACTTGGTGTTTGGACTTAAAATGTCGATAACAATTTTTTCTTGCTGTTTCAATATAATCGCCATCTCATTTTTGTATTCTGAAAACATTGCTGCAGTTTCTTTTTTATATTCTAAATACATTTCTTTTAACATTTTTTGAACATCAACAATTGTGACTGCCATATTTATCAAACTTTCATGTCGTTATTTTATTTTTTCTTATTTTTTTTTTGTAAATAAATATATGTTATTATAAAATTTCTTTAAAGATTAAACTTTTTTCAGCCGTAAAAAAAAAACACGTCCGCATACTTTTTTGACGACTTTAGTTGGAATTTGACACAATTCAGTCTGGTGAAAATTTAGTTTTAAACACCTTTTATTTTTATTAAATCAGCCGGTAACTTTTGAGGATTCACGCCCTCCCCTCATCCCCACCCCCCCCCCGTCCTCCATGCTCTTTTTACTTGTATAATCGCCTCTGATTATATTTTTTTATTAATCTATATAGCACTTTATTAGTTCTTGTAATTTCATTTTACAATAAAACTCAGGAGTAAATATTAAAAATATAAGACTTAACAAAGAAATATAAAATTCTTCTTTTGTAAAAATGTTAAGCCTTTAATTTTAATATTTATTCCAGAGTTTTTATTATAAAATTGAATCTTTTGAAAATGTAACAACTACGAAACATGTCAAGAATACTCATTATATGCTATTACAACATTGAATAAGTTAATAGTATATATTTTTAGCATGTTATACTAAATTTAATTTCATCGAAAGGTTTTTAATTTCATTTAATAATCTATTAGTGTTTGTAAGTTTATGATCATGTGATATTTATAAACACCTCATTTTGGGGAGTACGGAAATTTTACGTGGTCATAAACTTTGAATGTTAAAAGATGTTTAAATAAAAGTAAAAACCTGTCAATAAATTTAAAGATAGTAAAATATGCTGAAAAAAATATTTTATCAACTTACACGTTACCCTCACACTTGCAGAGAGGGGACAAAGCCAGCCTTAGGTAACTGAAGGCCCAAGACAAAGTGAACTTGGTAGCCTAATAAAAACTAAAAATAAACTACTAGCCTTATGGAAAGAGGGGCAAGTAGTTTATTATGAACAAAAAAAAGACCCGAGAGGGTTTGCTGGGTGGATTAAGCCGGAGGCAAAAAGTTATAAAAATTGAACCAAAAAATTATTAACTTAATTGAGATTCTAATACATTTTATCAGAACCGTCCCGAAGAGACCGAAAAGGAGGGGGGATTACGTATTTTTTGCCGACTTAGATATAAACATACACTGGAACCCAAAAAAGAACTGCGTTTTGCGTTTGCTTTCCATAAAAACTTACACGCCAACTCAAAAACATTTTACGCAATTTATTGCATTTAATTACGTAACGTAAACGCAATATACGCATATAATTGCTTTGACACACGCATTTAATATGCAACTAACGCATTTAAATTGCGTTTACGAATGTAAATCAAATGCAATTTACGCGTATAAATGCGTTTACAAACGTAACTGAATCGAAACTTAAGCATATATATATATATATATATATATATATATATATATATATATATATATATATATATATATATATATATATATATATATATATATATATATATATATATATATATATATATATATATATATATATATATATATATATATATATATAAACCATTTTCTTTGCCGTATCATAACATTTACAATAAGAAAGATCGTATATATATCGCATATGTATGTACGATAGGGAAGACCGGGGTTAGTCGGAACACAGGGTTAGTTGAACTTTTGCGCCGACTAACGAGCAGTTTATTATTACAAACAAGAAAAAAAGGTTTCAACTAAAATACGTACTATTTTGTTGTTAGATAGAATAAGTTACGAAAATTAAGTTGTTGCTCAAGATTTTAGAGAATTGTACCCATAAAAGTTATTTTTTGTAATTTTTGTATTATTAATTGTAATCTTGTATTATAAAAGATTATAAAATAGTTTGATTACATCTAAGTAGTATTTTTTGTGGGCTGTCTTTTAATGTGCTTTTTATAGGGTTTTGTGCATGGGACACCTTAATTAAACCGTTTAAAAATGCACTGGTTAAATGGGGGTTTGTTGGAACGTTGTGATTGGGGTTTGTTGGAACGTTTTTGTTTTAAGGCATTTATTTTTTATTTTTTATTTTTTTAAGTTATAAGTTTGCTGTTTAAAATAATTACAACTCTCGTATTGGTAAAATATACACATGGCGGGGGCAAGAAGAAGACAAAATAGTCTTATCGCCAAGCTCCCAATAATCCGTAAATAATATAGCTATCAAATCTTGTCATTAAAGAAGTTATCAAATATAAAAAGAAAATTTTTTTTTTTTTTTTTTTTTTTTAAAAAACAAAAACAAAAACAAACAAACAAACAAACAAAAAAAAGACAAAAAAATAGAGATAATAAATTCTAAAACTTATTTTCAAATAAAATCGAACTCAAAGCAAAAATGTAAAAGAAACAATCAAACAAAAATGATATTTGAAACTATATAAATGTTTTTAATTATTGCGATTAAGAATTCTTAATTAGGAAATATAATAAAAAGAATTTTAACTATAGCAAGACCTTTAGTTTTTCATAAAAAGAAAATAAAAAATAAAAAATAAGTTTTTTAGTGAACTAAGTTTTTAAACCTTTGCAAATAAAATGAAAATATACTATACAATATTTTAAAGGCCAACAAATAAATATAGCTCTAGAAGAAGTCCTTCATGTTTTGATTAATTAAAATTATTTCTTTTAGTTTTGATTTAAAAATATTTATGTTTGCAAGCGTTTTGATGTCATTTCTAATTACTTTACTCCATAGTTGTGGGCCTCTAGTTGTGATGGAAAACTTAGTGGCTTCAAAGTGATTTTTAGCTTGAACATAATTATTGTTTGCATGTCTAGTAAGGTATTTGTGCTGTACTTTTTTAAATAGCGTTTTAAAAATATTTGGCATCGTATCGTTATTGATTTTGTATATAAAAATTAAATGATGATATATATTTATTTGGTAAACATTTGAGATTTTTAGATTAATAAATAGTGGTTGTGAATGAGAGAGACGGTCTTCGTTGGATATTATTCTTATGGCATGTTTTTGTTTGTTAAATAGTTTGTTTAGTTTTTTTTTATTGGTGCTGCACCAAGCAATGTTAGCATAATTGAGATAACAATGAATAAAAGAGAAGTAGATATATTTTAAGCAAGTTTGATTTAGATAAGGTTTTACCTTATAAAGTATGCCAATATTTTGAGAAATTTTTATTTTCGATTAATTTTAAGTGGTTTGTCCAGTGGTTATTCCTTTTTTAAAGAAAGATTAAAAATATGCAACAGTGGTGTTATTAAATAATGCATAGATTTTATTACAACATTACTGCTTATTTCATCAACTCCTAATCCTTTGTTTAGTTTTAATGTTTGAAAAGCAATTAATAACTCATTTTTAGTCAGTTTATTGTTGGTCATTATTGTATTGTTAGCAGTTAAATATGACTCTACGCTAAATTTACCAAGTTTTAGTTTAAAGCTAGATTTGATCCTACACTAACAAAGACTTAATTAAATTTTTTTGCAATTTTTAATTCATTAAGTATATCAACGCCATTAAAAGTTATTGTTTTTGGAAGACAAGTAGTTGATAACTTTTTTTACCAATTAATTCTTTAATGATATTCCAGGTTTTCTGAGTGTCGGCTTTGAATTTAAGTAATTGATTTGAATAATATATTTTTTTTGAACGATTTATAACTAGCTCAAAAATACTTTTATATTTTTTATAATTGGATTCATTATCAAATGATTTTTTTTTAAGAAATTTTTCGTACAAACGTTGTTTCTTTTTTGATGATTTCAATATTCCGGTAGTTATCCATGGGTTCAAATACATTTTAGATTTAATAATTTTTGTTATCTCTGGAATTGCATTACGGTAATGTTTTTGAAATATTTAAAGAAAATTTTTTTAGGCTTTGTTAGTACTTTTTATTTGCAATATATTTTTCCAGTTTTCAGAAGATAAAGATTGATTAAAAAGTTCAATAGAAACGTCATTAATGATTCGCTTGGTTATTTTTTTTTTTTTGCGAGTTTCTTGAAAGGTTACATTTTTGAGTTGCAATAAAAATTGGAAAATGATCCGATATATCAGATATAAATATTCCAGTTTTAACTTTTGTGTCTGTAAATTTGTTTGTTATAATTTGATCAATTGAGGTTGCACTATTTTTGGTAATTCTAGTTGGTTTATTTATGGTTGGAATAAATCCATTTTGAAATACTAAATTAAGAAAATTTCTGACGTTTTTATTTGAGTCATATTCTAGTACATTTAAATTCAAATCGCCCACAAGGTAAACGCATTTACTACAAACATCTTTATTTGTAATTAAACTTTTTATATGTTTATCAAATATTTTCATATTACCTGAAGGCGGTCTGTATAAAACATGCGCAATTACGTTTTTGGTAGTTTTACTAAATATTTCAATTGACAATGACTCACAATCATTACTTGCTGTACAATAATCACTTTGCGGTTTATAAATTAATGAGTTATGGATAAGATGCATACTCCTCCACCTGATTTTGCAGAGTTTCTAAATTGATGAACGACTTTATAATTTTTTAACTAAAAATTTGAATTGTTTTCAATTTCAATATTGTGACACCATGTTTCTGTAAGGCAAATAACTTTAAACTCCGTTTTTGTGCTGAGTAAAAAAAGTTTAAACTTCTCAAAATTTTTTTGAATGCTTCTAATATTTAAATGAAGGATTGTGAATGCATCTATATCTATTTCGGGATTTGAAGTATTTAAGTTGTAATATAATGGACTTATTTTTTTGATTTCATCGCTACTATTATAAAAATTAATATCTGGATCTGAATGACTCTCTAGAAATATATTTTTGTTTACTTGAAAAGATTTAAATTGTGAGTTTTGATAAAAATTTATAGTTTTATCCATTATAAATAGAAAAGTATAAAAACCAAAAAACATAATAAATTGAAATGATTAAATTTTAGCGTTCTGATTTTTTCGAAATTCTTTTACTATTAGTTTGTCATTAATAACAATCGAGTACATACCGTTGTTCCTGTTGACTTTCATTTCTTCAAGTAATTTTTTCCGTATCACCTTGTATCGAAAGAATAACCCTCGTTTATGTAAATATTCGTTCCTTGAGTTTGTGCGCGTTTTTCAATATTTTAGTCTTATCTTTATAATTTAATAACTTCATTACAATAGTTCTCGGATTTTTTTAAACTTATCTTTCCTGTTCTGTGTGCCCGTTCAATAGTAACTCCTTTTATGTTGAGATTGTTTTCAAATACTTTGATGACTTTTAATTCGGTTTCCTCCCAGCTTTCCGATTCGTTCTCTTTAAGTCCATCAAGTCGTAGATTATTTCTTCTTTGCCTGTCCTCTAATTGTCGAATTTTATTTTTTTCTGTTTGACCAATTTCTGTTTTGTTATGAATTTTTTCCTCTAGGTCATGAACTTTCTTTTCTTGAATATCTTGGGAAAAATTAGGACTCTCTTCAATATCTCTTTGAACGCATTCATATTTTTTCAATCTTTCGTTGACATTTTCAAGTTCTACTTTCCTTGATTCGTTTTCATTGAATAGAGTTTTATACGATTCTTTTATTGATAATATTTCTGCATTCAAGCCATCAATTCTGTCGTTAGATAATTTTAAGTTTCCGCTGATAAGTTTAAGAATGTCGTTTTGCTGTTTTTGAAACATTTCTTTGAATATTACTCGAACAATACTTATTGAAACTTCTTTATCGTCATTAATGCAAGATTCTGTTGATAACTTTTTTGGTTTATGCATTATTAGAAATAAACCTATTAATCCAGCAAGCGAAAAAATTATAATAATAATAATATAACAAAAAGCGAAAGAAAAAAAAAAGTATGTATATCCATCCAGTCGGAATCACGTGACTATATTGCGACACCAAAACTAACCATATTGAATTGGGGGAAAACAAACTATTCTTTTATACGCGAAGTACTTTTTAAAAAGCACTATGTCCTACAATTACTTTGAAACTTTATCAAAAGAAGCAGCAGAAAGATATCAGCGAAAAATAAATATTTTAGGTGATTTTACTTTATTTTTACATCTCTCTGTTTAATTAAAATAATGCATTAATTGCTGTTTAAATATAATTTTGGTTATTTTAGGATTAAGTAAATGTCCATACAAGTTTACAGCAGATTCTTGGAGTGAAGATCCAAGTCAGTGGCCTTCTTTGAGCTATCACAAACTTTATCACTACCTGATTAAAACTCCACGTAAGGGATTCTTATCTAATTTATATTTTAAAATTTTTATTATTTCAGTATTTCAGTAATGTTAGTAACATTAATTGCTAACATTTCAAAAACTGTTTGTTTTCTTTGCTTTGTAAAATACATTATGGATGTATTTACATGGATATATATTTTAATATGCTTTATATTATATATTATTGGAAAAAAATAATGTATATACAAAATGCATATAGATTTTTTTCAATGTTATTGTTTTTTAGGTATCTATTCTCCAGAAGCAATGGAAAACTATAAGGCATTAGAGGCTTGGAAATTCTTTCAAGATGGCTGGGTTCAAACTATTGTTCATTTGAAAGTATCTCAGGGTATTACTATTTTGAAATGTGAGGTTCGACCTTCATATAGGACCACATCTCCTAACCATAAACCTTGGGTTGCTCTTGACTCTCTTGGTAATGTTTTAACTGCTCATTGTGACTGTATGGCTGGGTATGGCTGGGTGTGATTGTATGGCTGGGTATGTCTCTTTTATATAAAATTAGTAAAAATAAAATTCAAAAATTCAATTATGGTTTTATAGTTTTTATCTATTTTTTTTAGTCTTGGCGAAACATGCTCACATGTTGCTGCAATGCTATATAAAATTGAAGCCGCTGTTCGTATTGGAATGACATCGAGCACACCAACTGACTTGCCTTGTCAATGGAATCAAAATTTTACAAAAAATATTGTTGGCTCCCCAGTTTCTCAAATCAACTTATACACTGATGCTGCAAAAGAAAAGCTTTCTAAAAAGAGAATGAGAAAAATGCCTATTTCTCCAACACCTCAAGAAAAAAATGATTTTTTATCAGAAATACAATCAGTGCAGTCCAAAACTGCTGCTCTTCATTTGTTTAAAGATTTTGATAAAGAATTTATTCAAATGGAATCTGTTTTCATACCAAAATTACCAACATCTTTAAGACAATTTTTTAATGAAAATTATAAATCATTTGATAATGAGCAACTGATATCTTATTTTGATGAGAAAAAAAAACAAATAAGTTTGACTTCTGACGTTATAGTTTATGTTGAAGAAGCAACACGAAATCAAGTGCTATGTGATTCTTGGTTTAGAGTAAGAGTTGGTCGAATAACTGGCTCCACTTTGCATCAAGTTTTTCATGCTAGAATTGAAATGCCACCTGTTTCATTAATTTTAAAGATTTGTGCAGAGAAAAATATACAGATTAAAAATTCTGCAATAAATTGGGGAAGAGTAAATGAAATAAATGCATTGACTTTATATAAACAGATTCATTCTGACTCAAATGCAATAAGTAATTCAAAACCACTGTCAGATATTTTTATTCATCAAAATTTGAGAGTTGAAAGAATAGGACTTTGTATTGACTTTGAAAAACCATGGTATGCAGCATCTCCTGATGGTGCTGTTTATTGTACTTGTTGTGGACATGGAGTTTTAGAAATTAAATGTCCTTTTAGTTTAAAAGACAAGTCATTAAAAGAGGTCATAGTTAAAGATGCTTTTTGTGTTGGTGTAAACATGAATGGAAACTACTTTTTAAAACAAGAACACCAATATTTTTTCCAGGTTCAACTTGAAATGAGAGTTACTGGAGTCAGTTACTGTGACTTCATGGTGTGGACACCCAGTGAATTTGTTGTATTGCGCATTGAGCCTGACACCTCTTTTATTGAGAATGTATTAATTAAGTGTGATATTTTTTGGAATACTTTTATTTTGAGAGAGTTAGTAACAAGAGAAATAGAATCAGAAAGAAAATTACTCCCCTCTACATCAAATAATCCTATAAATAAAGATATACTTTTTTGTATTTGTAAATCTAAAAGTTTTCAAAGTGATGATACAATGGTTGGATGTGATTCATGCGATAACTGGTTTCATCTTAAATGTTTATCTTTGAAATCACCACCTAAATCTACTGTTTGGTATTGCAGTGACTGCAAATACAAAAAAAAGATCCTAAACACAAAAAAAGTAATTTATGTATTTTTAATTTTTAAATAGAATTATTAGTTTTTTAAACTATATATTACATTATGGAATTTTTTTTTAGCCTTTTATACAATAATGGTGTACAGTTGAGAAATCAAAAAATTATTGGCTTGGTCACTTAAAAGAATATGTATCATCTTCGTGAGTTAAAAAAACGGCTATTTTCATAGCCACATTTTATTAAAAGCATATTAAGGCATACACTTTAAACTGATGCAGTCATAAATAAAATACTAATAGACAGTTAAGTTGTTTTGCCTTTGATATAAAAAACCCTTGTCTGTCAAAAAGAGGATATTCTTTGATGAAGGCATTGACTATAAAAGTCATAACAACCTTGGATTAAGCTAGGTTGTAGGGTACACGTCCGATACTTATTAGTGCTTATTAAAAGGGTAATTAAGATTTTTCCTCAAGATCTAACAAACAAGAGCGGGAGGGTGGTTTTTAAAATGAACTCTCAATTCCTTGTTTTATGGTTTTGATTTTTTAAACAGTACACTAAAAGGTTGTTTTTTTTTTTTTATCAGTGTCTTGATAATTTTTTTTACTTTTAAGGCCTGATTACACTAAGAGTTAAAAAATCGTAACCCCTCTCTCTCTTTTTCTTTCTTTTTTTTTTTTATCATTTTTTGAAAATAATAATAAACGAGGAAGAAAATAAAATAAATAAGAGGGTATGGAGTAGAGAGCTGCATGGGGTTGGGTCTCACGGGGATGGGTTTAGTTTTTGCGGGATTCCCATGGGGATGGATTGTGAAATTGCGGGAACCCCGCGGATATGGAATGGATTTTTCAAAATATTAGTTAAAACGAAGGATCAAATTTTTTTTTATTTTCACAAAAAATTTGTTTGTTTAATCTCATTATAACATAACAGTAAAAGTAATTTAAATTGTTAAGTGCTTTTTTGTCATAGTGATTGATTGATCTTCAGCCATATTGAGTATTTCAGCCATGTTGATATATTATTAAATAAATTGATTGGATATTGTTATTAATTATTATATATATTATCAAGGTGGTCCTAGCCCAAGAAATTTCAAAAGTGTATAGTTTTACTATGTTTATAAGTTGTTTAGTGACAGAAAATCTTGAAAATCTGTTTCCTTTTATTTCTTTTCTGTGTATTTTTAAATAAAATAAATTCTTTTGACTATATTTTGAGAAATTTTTTTATAAGCTATTAAACTCTATTAATTAAACTCTTAACTATATTTTAACAAATTTTTTATGCTATTTCATGGGAAGGGCCGATAAATGTTTGCAGGGATGGGTGGGGATGGAAGAAAATGCTTGCGGGGATGGGTGGGGATGGAAAGAGATGCTTGCGGGGATGGGTGGGGATGGCTTTGATTTCTGCGGGGATGGGTGGGGATGGAACAAAGTCCTGTTCCCATGCAGCTCTCTAGTATCGAGGGCTTAATGCACTTTCAAAGAGTAGTGAGGTCGTAAAACTGTTACGAAGGTTGTGAAGAAAACCAACCAAGCAGAACGCTTGAGTTAAATGAAGCATATAACGTTGGCATTAACGCCAAAAAATAATGTTTACAAAACAAACTTGTTTACGAACTGGGACGCGTCTAGCGTCCAATAAATATATAAAAGGGATGTAGATAGATAGTTATAGAGTAGAGAGTCAGTAGTTGTTAGGAAGGAAATAGAGATTGAGATAGAAATAAATGGAAGTTATATAGTGGTGTTTGAGGAACAATCATATTGTATTATTATTGTTATTATATGTAAATGTTGTATTAATATTATATTCTCAACCGATATCAAGTTCGTAGTTATCATTTATATATATATATGTTATATATTAAATATAAGTTACCGAGTAACACCTTTGGAGTTTACCGCGTAACAAAGCGAACTGAATATTTTAATCTAACTTTATATATAACTAAAAGGTAGCTTCAGTTTGGTACAGAAGATTTTCTAGAAATTTTACCCAATTTTTCTGATTTTTTAACGGGAATCTGAATTCCCTTACTTTTCTCTAAACCGACAGACATCCTGCATTTTTTCCTTTAAACGTGTACGTTTTTGACACGGTAGAGAATTATTCTCAATTAAAAACCTCCCATTTTTAAAATTATAACCTACTTACAATAGTTCCTAGTAATCTTTAAAAGTAAACCAAAGAAAATTACCTGCAGTGCTGGAACTACCTTGGGGCCACTCATAAAATGTGTAAGCATGTATGGGGATAGGGGTTACCCAAGAGCGTACAGGTGTGTACAGCAAACGGTGGTGTTCAAGATGGCAAGTATGTACGCGGTTTGACTATCACTTATGAATGTTTTCTTAACCTGTTTTTTTCCTAACAAAAAGCAAAATAATTTTCATTCCATCTGTTAAGAACTGCTTGTTTTTTAGTTATGCACAGAAAAACTTAAAAAATTTTATTTTCTTATATATATATATTGAAATAGCATATAAGAAAAAACTATAGAATATATATATTTTTTGTTACTAATAATAATCCATTAAACTTGTAAAAAATTATCTATGCCAAGTAATACTTTAAATATGATTTGTGGCTATGAAAATAGCCGTTTAAAAAATAACTAAGATAAAAAGTGAGTTTTGTCGTAAACGATACTTTCCCCAAGGTTTGTCAGAGCAGCGCATACGGTTACTATTTTGTCACAATTAGAAAGAGTAAGTGACGTAGCTTCGTCAGAAATGTTTTTAATTGTTCGCAGTGGCAAAGTACCTTGAAGAATTGTGTAGCGATTTTTTAATAGTCCAATAACTCTTTCAATATGTATCCTAACCGATGATATATTACGAGATTTTTCTACATCTGAAGCAGAAAGTTGAGCTTTACCTTTCGTAAAAGCTGGGTTTATCAACAAAAAGCAGCTTCCAGCAGCAAAATCATCTTGCAATGTAAAACCTCTATCTGCTAAAATTTGATCACCTGGCATATGGTACTTGCTAGATGCAAATTCTGATTCACGTAAAATTTGATTATCTGAAGCTCTACCTCCGTAGCACTTTGAAATAAAATTGATGGCTCCAAGAGGTGTACATGATATAAGACATTTTATTGTGCAATGTTTTTTATATTGGCTGAAAAACTGTGCTCTTGCCATAAGGGATGATGGCGATTCCACAAAAACCTCAAAACAATCAATAATCGACGTTAATCTTGGAAATTTGTTCTTGAAAACTGGAGGAATTGTGTTATAAATATGATCCCTATCTTGCATTTTTATTAAATACTTTAATTTAACATACATTATATCAATCCATTTCCAAAAATTATTTAATGCAGTAGTTTTTTTAAAACCAAACATAAACGATAACATATCAATGTTAATGTTGTGTCTCAACTTTACTAAGCAAAATACTATTTGATCTGCTGAATCCAATATTTTAAGCAAATTTTCATCAGTTCCTTTGCACAGGAAACACAGCAGCTTTTCTAATACTGGTAGACTAAGACCTGTAACCATAGTGCATTTATCAGGTTGTGATCGAATTTTATTTATTCCCAGATTGCAATTATTAAATTTTAGGGACATAAACTTTGACATGAATAAATCCCTTTCTAGGCGAAGATTATTTATTTCACTGTAGAGTTGTTGTCTCTCAGATCTAGTTACAGAGCTTACTCCATCAATATCTGCATACAAATTGAAAAGACTCTCAGAGGAATTTTTCCTCAACTGACAATCGGTGTCAATAAGAACACTTTTTTCTAAAAAATAGAAGAAAAAAGTATTAGTATTTACTTTTTACAAATATTTTATATAAAAGACTAAGATATAATTGAAGCTAAGATAAATACTTTTTCCGTAACTCTCATTGGAATCTTCAGTACTTTAAGGAATAGGAAATTCTGAAAAAAACAAAAACATTGTATTTATAAGGAATTTCTAAAAAAAGTAAAAAAAATATATGAATTGGTCATTTGAGAAACACTTCATATCCAAAATAAAAAAACTTTTCAGAAATCAAAAAAAACCCAGCTGATCCATAATCTAATATTTTTTGAATTTTTTTGTATGTTTCTTACAGGGGTGACTAAGTGGAGATGATTTGTTTTATGCATATTGGATGTGTCTAGCCTTCACAAACAATTTAATGTTGAAATTAATTTTGGCGAAAAATTGACACAAGGTGTTTCTCAAAGGATTCATATATATTTAAAAAGAAAAAAAATCAATACCTTGTCTAAAAATATCATTAGAGCATTGTTCTAAATTACTCTTATTAAGAGTAGAAAACCAAAATTCTAAAAAGAAAAATCAAACTTTTTTAAATATGTAAGTACATGTATATAGATTTGAATATAATAACCAATCCCTGTTTAAAACCTTTGCTAAAACAATGTTCAAAAATATTTTATTTGCATTTAGGGTGATAAGTTCTGAAAAATATTAACACAAAATGTTTATAAATGAGTTTTACAATTGTGCAAAATAAAATACATAAAAAATTATTTGAAAAAAAAATTTTCAACTTAAGATTGAAATTTTCAACTTAAGATTAAGAACCTTTAGATTTAAAAAAAAATTTCATTATTCATTGGAAAATAAATTCTTGAGAATAATTTTTTATTAATTTACAATAAACATTACCAATGCAAAATACAAAAATTAGCTAATTTTTAATTTTATGGTAATTGTATGCTCTACTCATATCTATTATAAAACTATTGGTAAAGCATTGTTTTATAGTAACTCTTTAAGGTATAGAAACACTAAAACCTGGGAAAGAAAAATCAAAATTTTAAGGAAAATAAAAGAATATATACATCTGAATACAATAATCAATACCTTCTGTAAGACTTTTGCTAGAGCATTGTTTTAAAAGATCTTCGTTACATGTAGAACTACTTAAACTTTTGCTGGAACTTTGTTCTAATTGTTCCTTATTTGATGTAAAAGGACAAAATTCTATATAAAAAAAATAATGTTTTTAAAAAATCATTATTATTTACCGTGTTTTTTTTAAACATAAGACATGAAGTTAAAATTAAAATCAAAACATTGTTTGTTTAAAATTAAAAACAATACCTTGTTTTTCAAAACTCTTGCTAGAACATTGTTCTAAAAAACTTTCTGTGTATGCAGAATCATTGATTTCTGAAAAATTGAATAAAATATTTTCAGAGTATTTTTTATTCATTTACATTACAGGTACAACACATTGTCATTCATTTAAAATATCAATAAAATTAACTAATTTACTTCATTATTAAATATTAATGACCTTTACTACATAAGCTCTTTTTTTCAATTACAAAATCAACTTTTTCTATGTTAGATTCATCAAAAAGTTTTAGTTTCTTACGTGCAGGAACAACCAAATCTGTTTAAAAACAAACTATCAAAAACAAAACTAAAACATAGCATTTCAAAATAACAAATGAGAGTATTACTAAAAATGATTTGATATATAAAAATAATTTTTACTTTGTCTATTTGTTCTTCTATTGACTCTATTAATTCTACTAATGTTAATTTTTCTTTGAGGGGAACTTAGTTTTTCAGTATCAAAGATTGAAGGAATTGAGTCTGGATGTTTTTCAAAAAGTTCTCTTTTACCTAAACAATTGTAAATATTGTGGTATAAAAAGTACTGATATTTGTATAAGTATTTATCAAAATTTATTTAAGATGCAAAGTAAAAGTAACCCATCAGTAATAAAATGTGCCGAACAAACATAAACATTAGAAGACTTAGGAGACCACTGCTTCCTACATGCATTATTATCTGCAGCACGATTTATCGCATTTAGCCACTTTCTTCGAAGTACTTCATCTTGAGGAAGACTATAAAACTTAAGTTCATGATTTTTTTTAATATTGTTAGTGCAACCAACAATACAACAACTTTTTGGCATTTTTAAAAAAAAGTACTCAACAAACCGCTATGGATTTTTTAGTTTGTTTTCCCCCAAATAAAGATGGTTAATTTAAAAAAAAAAACTTTTTAAACGGTGTGACGTCACGCCGACTAGATGAATACGTGTTGTTTTTTTTCTCTGCTAAGCAAAAACGCGTCCGTCCACCACGACGTTTTGAGCATATTTATTAATTATATTCTTTCTATTATTGCTCATAGATTACAAAGGTCAACAAAAAATTTTTTTTTCTGGTACCGAGCAAACAATTTGTTTTTTGTATAACATTTCTGATTTTGATTTCAAATATGCAACTCATTTTTTACCATCACGTCAAGTTGTAAAGATATTTGGGTTTAAATCTTTAGTATTTGGGGTAAAGTCCCTAATATTGTCGAAAAAAGAGTTATGTAAAAGTATGTCAACATGGGTCTCAAAAAAAGTATATTTTCATACAGATTTTAGAAAACATATATATTTTTCCTTAAAATTTATTGACAAAATAATTATGTTAAAAAATGCTAAAGACTCTTAAAAAAGTTAGAGCAAAAATACAAAAAGTACTTATTTTTATTAGAAATGAATAACATTTTTAAAATCTCTGTGAAAATACGCTTCTTTCGAGATCCAGGTTAAAATACTTTAAAATAATTTTTTTTTGACAGTATTAGGGATTTTACCTCAAATACTAAAGATTTGAACCCAAATATATTTACAACTTGACTTGATGATGAAAATTGAGTTGCATATTTGAAATCAAAATGAGAAATGTTATACAAAAAACAAATTGTTTGCTCGGCACCAAAAAAAATATTTTTTAGTTGACCCGTGTTACTTTTGTTATTTTGTAATTATCGATACTGGCATACTAAATTAGAGTTTAAATCAAGGATCTTTTTCTTTAGCATTGCGTTTTCGTTTGTTTAAATCTTGCTACCGCACGCCGTTGACAGCGGTTTGTTCTTTATTATTTTGAACACAATCCGTTGGTTGCAGCTTTTTAAATATCAATTGGTTTCTTAAAAACAATTGTTTCAACTCTTTACAAACCTATGTTTAAAATGTTGTGCGTTTAAAACTTAAAAGTTTAAAGAGTTTAAAAATTTTAAAAATTATTTTATTTAGTTTTTCAAAGAGGTTTGTTGTTTAAATTTAAATTATTTTTTCAATATACGATTCTAATTTTTCTTGAAAACTATTTGCGGTCACGGCTATTAGAAATTTTGTAAAACTGCAGTAGTGAAAGAGTTATCGGCATTATTTTTTTAATTTAACGGCATATTAATTAATTATTTTTAGAATGCGTTATTATAAACGAAAGACACCAGCAAAAGGTATGACATCAAGCGATACGATGCTTGCTGCAGTCAAAAGAGTAGTTGAAAATGGAGAGAAATGCCAAGGAGTTACAGCAGACTATGGTATTCCTCATGTGACACTCAGAAGATACTGCAACAAAGTCAAAGCGATGCCAAGCACAATTTAACTGTGGGGTACCACAACAACAGAAATGTTTTTATAATGGAAGAAGAGAATGCGCTCACGAGGTATATTTTAGAGGCTTTACGCGTATACTATGGCCTTACTCCTGCAGAAGTGCAAAAGTTTGTTTACAATTACGCAAAAAAACTAAATGCAAAATTCCTCTTTCATGGCAAAAGAACGAGCGTGCGGGTGCAAAATGGTTTTCTTCGTTTCTAAAAAGAAAACCAGAACTTGCAATTAGAACGCCCGAAGCTACATCGTAGAGTCATGACACCAGCCTTAACAGATATAATGTGAATTCATTTTTCGACAATCTGAATTTGATACTAACAAAACACAGCTTTACCGAAACAGATATTTGGAATGTGGATAAGACAGGTTGTACAACTGTACAAAAGCCACAAAAGAATGTTGCCGGAAAGGGAGTGATGCAAATTAGAGCTGTCAAATCGGCCGAGAGAGGAAAATTAGTGATAGTGTGTTGTGTCGTGAGCGCTTCTGGGAATACTATTCCACCCATGCTTATCTTTCCTAGAGTAAATTTTCGTGATCATTTTGTTCGTGATGGTCCAACAGGATACATCAATATTACGAATCCATCCTGATGGATGAATGGAAAGAGTTTTTTGCTGTTCATGAAGCACTTTGTGACTTATGTGCGATGCACCCCACAGCAATCAGCTTTATTGCTACATGACAATCATGAATTGTACATTAACCTAGAAGTCTTGGATTTTGGGAAAGCCAATGGAGTTGTTATGTTGTCCTTTCCCCCTCACTGCTCACACAAGCTGCAGCTCTTAAAAAGATCTGTCTACTTTCCTTTTAAAAAATTCTTTAACACTGCATGTGACAAATAGATGAATGCAAATAAAGGCAAAACAATGACTATTTATGACATTCCAAGCTGTGTACGTTATGCATTTTATCTGGCAATGACAATGAAAAACATATGTGCAGGGTTTAAAGTCAGCGGAATCTGTCCATTCGATCGCAAAAGTTACGGAACGCCAAGAACCAGCAGTGACTATAGTACAGTTTGAAGTTCCTGCTTTAGCTACTATCAGTCAAGAACTTCCTGTCTTGGCTATTGGCAATAATAATAATAACAATGTATGTGATTTTTTATTTAAATTTCGATTGTGATATTTTGTCTTTATTCAGATGTAGAACCAGATAATACTGAGCATATCGAACCATTAACTGCAGGATTTCTCTAAATTCAACCGGCAGATGTAGCAAAAACCCCATATGAAATTTTTGAAGAATTTGAAAGCGCTTGACCAATATTGGATGTTTTGACACCACGAGTTTCAAAAAATATTGGCCTAAAAAAAGGAAAGACTTGCATTTTTAGAAACAAAGTAGCGAAAGAAGATACAGACAAAAAAAACTGCAAAGAAAGTGCCAGAAAAGAAAATACTTACAAAAATTACACCAAAAATAGTCTATTCTATAAAAGATAAGGTTGTTAAAAGGAAACGCGAGACAAAAAAAACCTAAAAACCGTAAAAAGTCTTCATTAACCAATAATAGCGAGCAAGAAGCATCATACATATACTGCTGAGAACTCTATGGTGAGCCCAATCCGGGAGAAAAGTAGATTATGTGCACTGTGTGTAACCTGTACATAAAATACACTTGTGTTATGTTAAAGTGCATTTTTTTTAATTAAACATGTCGTTTTTTAAACTTTCATATTATGTTTCAACTAACCCCACTGTCTGTTCCAACTGGCCCCAATGGCGGGGTTTGTTGGAACATTTTTTTTACCGCTCTCTAATCAAAGATATATTAAAAACTACATAACTAAATTTAACCATTATTAGTGAATATTGTGTGCTTTAGTAAGTAGTATTAAGGCAATAAAAATAATTTCAAAAAATATTTGCATTTTAACCACAAGTTCACAAATAAAAAAAAAACGTTCTAACTAACCCCGGTCTTCCGTATTTACTAAATTTACTTTGACGCACTTTCACCCCTTCGTTCTTTTCACCTTACAGTTTTATTTTTTTATTTCCTTTTTTTTAACAATTGTTTTCATTCTCTTCTTTTGCTTTCTTATTTTTTCAAGTTTAGGATATGGTGGGGCAAGATGTCCATAAGGTCAAGTCCCCTGAGCATTTGATTAATATTGTTTAATTCCTTTTATATATTGTTTAAGATATTTACATATTCAAACAAATAATTGGTTTTATTCAAGTTATAACTTTTTAAAGGATTTTGTTAGTAAATTACTAGAAAAGTTATAACTTTATATATAAAAATTTAAAACAATATTATATAAGGAATTTAACAATATTAATTTACCTAGGTCTCACAAATGCACAAAGGACTTGACTTTTGGAACATCTTGCTCCACTAAAAGTTAAAAAATATTAATTGTATTATTATTATTTGTGTGATTACGATAAAGAAATGTTTGTTTTGATGGTAATTTATTCCGCAATACTCAAAGTATAAAATTTCTAAAACTCCATCATAAAAAGTAGTTTATTTGCAATTAGCTAGATTTGCGTTAAGGAAAATGCCCTTTTTATGAGTGGGGCAAAACATCATGTGATAAGTTAGTTTTAAAAACTTTTAGGTAAGTTTATTTTTTTTGAAACAATACATAAATAATAAAACTAAATCTTACAGGGCGTTTTAACTGACACATAAAAGGCCATTTTCCCCTTTTTACTAAGTACTATGTTATTTTATGTGTAAAATTTTTTTTTGAGATTAATGATTAATTTTTTTTTGTAAATATTTTCCCAGCCATGGGCAATTAATTCCTTTGAATAATTGTACCGTTGTATGTTTTTTTATTTTTTATATAAAAAGGATCGCTTTTAAACGAGCAATCAACCACAAAAACACTATGTTATTGGTCAGCGCACACGCACACTTTAAAAATTGCTTAAAACAAAGGAAAACTTAATTTCCGCTTACAAATTGAACACGAGAATACTCAGTTGTATACGGTCCTATTATTTTAACCAAATCTATTTATAGAAAAAAGTATAACTTTATACCTTTAATTCGTCAGTATTTTAATTGTTATAAAAATCTGACTATATTCACTCAATTTAAAAACATAATACACTCATTTTAAAAGTCATTTTAATGAGTCATTTTAATGAGAAATTAAATATCATTTTTAACAAATTTAATCGATAATTATTTTTTAAACTCGTTATAAAATGACCCAAGAGCTTATTAAATCAAATAATAATTTTTTTTTATGTTTTATTTTTTAATATTTTTTTATATGTTTTGGGATATGTCTTATGGCATTTCCTTATAGCATAAGGAAGTTCCTATAGGCGCTTCCTTATGATATAAGATTATGCAGCTTATACATGTGTAGAATAAAAAAAAAATTGGTTTAGGAAACAGAACCAAGATTTACTTAATCATTTCATAAATATCTAATCTAATATGACTCATCAATATCGCAAGAGTAAGATCTATCGTGAGGATATAATAAAGTCTAGTTCAAAAAAGCGACATAAAGAAGAAATATTGCAATCACAACAGTTGCAGTTACAACCTTATTTATCTCAATGTTCGTCTGCATCTAAATCCGGAGAATTAGTTTCAAAGAGAACAAGATCTGTAAATCCTAAAAAAACCATGAAATCTACTATGCAGACAACAAGTGCATCGTTGACATCTTTATCGGCAAAGTCTTCGAATAATACTTCAGCTTCCAATATTTCTATTCCTCCTATTCAGCAAGACCCGAGATAAAGGTTTCTGGGTTATAGTGTTTCGGCAAAATTATCTGAAGACTCGTTTAATTTGATAAACAAAATGCGAGAATTCGGTCAAAGTAACATTTTTCCGAAAAAGATGTTTGTTGTAAATTGAATTGGAAGGGTATTTAAATTACTTTTTCTTATACTTAAAATATTATTAAGAACAATGAAGTGCATGATTTTTTTATATTTTAGGAGTATACTTCATATCTTCATTTCGCTACATCTGATACTCGAATAAATAAACCACAAGATGATGTCGAATTTTTCTGCATATTGTGTAATCAAAAGTTTACAGCTTATATTGGTCGAACATCCAACATTAAGAAGCATTTACAAAGAAAACATCACGACATTTTTGGTAAGTGGTTTGACTCATACGATACACTAAACAAATCAAATAAAAAGCAAAACGTGCTAGATACCGATACTTTGAACGCTATCAAGTTCTTTATTACATCGAATTGCTCTATTAATGCATTTAATATTTCCTTTTTGAGGAAAATACTCTAAGGTCCACTTCCTTATGCAAAAATTTTTAGAGAAAAATTGATACCAGAAACGATGGCAAAATTATCAAACATATTTAACGAAAAATTAGACGATGGCCTGGTTTTCACTTTATTTAGTGATAGATGAACATCTCCGGAAATGTTGAGAAACTTTATTGCGGTTGGTGCAACATTAACGAACAGTGGTTTAAAAAAATCATTATTATTGGTACGGAACAGATGATATCACAATGCAGAAAAATTAATTAGGAGTTGAAAAGATTATCATTACCTTTACCTTCAATAAATCAAAAATAAATGGTAATTTTTTTTAATTTTATAGCTTTAATTACTGCAAACACAATGAATTTATTGATTACTTAAGTTATATTTATTTAAAAGTTATTACACGTGCTGAAGGGAGCTCATTCGTCAGACTGTTTAAGCAACTATTTGAAAAGTCTCAAGAAGAAAGAAGTTGAAGAGACAAAAGGTGGCGATAGTGCATTTGAAGATGATCGATTGCTGAACCAAGAGGTTGCCCTTTATATCGAAGAAGCAGATAATGAGCTGCTATAAATAGGTGAAGACGAAGTATTAAATATTGAAATTCAAACCTCTGATGAACTTCTTGAAGTGCTATTAACTGAATCGAGGAAGCTTACTTTTAAAAATGTTATTCAGTTAGTCAAAACAGCTGAGGACTATGAAGTATACATCACTTATGACTTTAACAAAGATAATGAATAAGATCTTCATAGTGCTGAGCTAATTAAAGATCTTGAAATTGAAATTGAAATAGTAACATCAAAACTACCGCGGTTTTCTTGCGCAGCTCATAAAACAAACATCGCTGTACGAATCACTATTAAGAAACAAAAATATATGTGTCGTTTACTTGCAACGCTTTTGAAGTACGCAAGAAGCACAAATCAATCTATAAATAGCGTTCAATACCACATAAAAAATAAAGCTAAATTACAAACAAGTTGTGATGGAATTCGTTGGTCAGCTGATTTCCTAATGTTACAGAGTTTTCAAAGTGCATATAAAAGAAAAGCATTCGATCCGGAAAATCATGGCCAATCGAATTAGATAAGGTTGAAATATACCTACAAATCCTTCTTCCCGCATATCAGTTAAACTTAATTGTACAAAAAAATCTTTCATCGATTGCTGATGTTTTACCTGCGTTGACTATTATGATTTCAAAATGGAGTAGAATCGAATGACAAGGAACTGGAAAAGAATTGGCTAACTTTCTTCTTTTAAATTAAAGTTTCAGTACGAGCTTAACTCAAGAATTTATCAAGTAGCATCACTGTTGAATATCTCAAAGCCTAAATTGTGGTTCTTTAGCCCCGATTGTCAATTTATTGTTAATGGTGTTTAGTTATTAAGTTATATTATTTAATTGAGACAAAAAAAAGTTTTAAAATTTTGTTTAAAAAAAGTTTATCAAAACCTAATTTATAAATTTAACTACTTTTATATATTGATTTATTATATTAAAGTTTGTATTACAACCTAAAAATGTTTAGGAGCAGTAGAAAAAAAGTCCTGAAATTCTTTACGCCACATAATATTTATCGTTGGGCTTCAGAATCGCAATCAGGATATGAGCTCACACAAACAAAAGAACGATTGAGTTCAAATGATCAGCAAACTGATTCGCTCAGCCGATTTGTGCTAGATGACTATTGCCCAGAAGTTCGGCAGCCTCATTTACAACTTTATTTACTTGAAATCGTAAAAGAAAAATCTCTTTTTTGAGCAAATTGAAGAGAAAGATCTTGCTATATCAGTCGCTCATTGTTAAAAGTAAACTTAAAACTTTTTGAAAGTTTAAATGATCTTTCGGACGACGATGACTCAGATAGTAAAATGTAAACTTATAATGTAAAGATATATATTTTTTGAACTTAAAAAGCACAAAAATAAAATGAAATATAATGCTATAACTTCAATAATAGCAATAATTTTAATAACAACACAACGGTTCAAATAAAAATTTATATTATATCTTTGCGTGTGAGTTTTTTTTGCATTTGTAAGTGTGCTCATAAAAAAAACTAGCTTATTTGTTTTTAGTAAAAAAAAATCTAAATTTTTAATAAGAAAAAAGAATTTTATTTTTGATGAAGTTTTGTAAATTGTGCTATTTTAAAAAAGACGTGTATATTTTTTTATATTTTTAGTCGTAAAAGCCGTACTTCTTTACTGAAATAATTCCTATTTATATTTTATGTTGTCGATGTTGCTCTTTAAAGCATTAACTATTAATAATAAATAAATTTGTTTTTCGGAAGACATTTTTTTTTTTTTTGTATGAATTTTTCTTAATTGTGTCCTTTATGGTTGAAATGTAATATTAAAATCATGGACTCTCAAATAAGCTTGATATGGTGCAGTAAAACATGGTGAATTTGTACAAAATTTATTTACTACTACTTATTAGTGAATTTGTATAAAACTTAGAACAAAATAAAACTTAGAACAAAATTTTTTTACTCAAGTACTTATTTAACAATCGTTAAATAAATATGGATTATTCAAGTCTAAAAAAGCATTACAATACACAAAAACTAGCAAATGTAGGTAAACATTTTAAACAGAAAAGTCCGTCTTAATCGATACATTTATATGTTTAAAAATTAAAAAACAAAAAACGTTGGGTAAACCCTGCAAACGTTTCGACGTAAACATAATGTCGAAATTAGGTTAAATTGACGTTGTTTTGACGTTGAATATTGGTATTGAATTTAAAGACGGAATGACATGGAAGTCTGACAACTGAATGCCGTCTATTTTTGACGTTGAAAATTGAATATGATTTGACGTCTAAATGCTTTTAAATTTCGACGTCACACATGATAATATTTGAACTTAAAATAACGAAAAATTATTAGGCATAATGGATGTTAAACATTGACGTCGCATTTGGTTAGAGTTAAACGTCGCACACTAGTTAAATGTTTAAGTAGAAACAACGTTGAAATTAATCGTCGTATGGATTTAAAAACCAGAATTTAGTCTTCTTAAACTAAAGGTTAAATAACGATATAAGTTCTTATGATACCTTTTTTTTAAACTTTGGAGTTATAATTACAATAAAATATACTATTAATAAAATAAATTTAAAGAAATATATATTGACTAAAAATATAACAGTATTTTTACAGGTATAAAAAAATACGTTACATAAAAATTTCAAAATATTGTTTTAAAACATTTTTTTCAGTGAACTTACACCCACCTTTTCCCTTTGGCGCATGTTTAAGGTGCTTTGAAATGAAATCGTTGACATCCTTCTCATTGCAATTGTTTAAATTAATAGCGTTTGCTAAAAACAAAACATCTTTATATATTTAACTATTTAACAATTAAATTAGAAAGCCGGCTAAAGTTTTCTGTATACCAGCACTATTGACTTTTAAGGTGGTTTATTTTATGATTTTATCACCTCCTTAGTCCAACTTTATATACAGTATAAAATATATATGCAACATTCAAACATATATACTTATGCATGTATATATATATATATATATATATATATATATATATATATATATATATATATATATATATATATATATATATATATATATATATAATTTATACATAAACTATAAATAAAAACTTCACTTTTATTATTTTAAAAATGTAAAACCAAAGCGCTGCTTTCTATGCTTCATATTGAAATCACTCATTAAATGATTATTCCTTAGCCTCATAACAAATTATATCAATACCCTAAAATCGCCTAAGTTCGGTCACTTAAGCTTTGAACATTTATCACGTATAAATAAAAAAATTTTAATTTTTTTTCCTGAAACATGCAGAAAATTATATTGATAATTGATATTGTAAAAATAAAAAAATGAAAAAAAAAACTAGTACTCAATATTTAATTTAAAATGAAAACATCTACTTTGACTGAACTTTCAATACCATCTCATAAGTTCGGTCGCTATATAAATACTAATAACGTATCACAAACTTAACGTCACAAATAATGAAAACTAATCTTTAAATGTTGATTAATTGTAAAATTCAGGTAACACCAGTAACTAAGGAGGGCGTCGCCCCAGGCTCGAAAAAAAAAGTCTTTTGGACCACCAAAGAAAACAAGAAGGAGCACATAAAAAAGGCCTTTTTAAATATAAGTAGTAGTATTTTTAATTTTTATTGTAATTAATCAACTATTCTATTACTTTGGCCATTATCACATTTGCTACACCACTGGTAAAATAAAATTAAAAATATATTTTTCAATTAATTTAAAAAGGTTTTTTCAGTTAATAACTTTTCTTTATTAATAAAAAAAAAATTAGTGGTAATAAAAATTAGTGGTCATTAGTGCTCATTAATTCTATGCACAATTGTGATTGTTATTTTCTTGCATATGGTTGACCATGCCTTCAGCAACTCTTTCATTTTTTTTTTTTTTTTTATAGCTTATTTCGTCATTTTCATAATAAGTTATTTACAAAATATTTTGAGTTAAGATATGACCGGAGCAGGCAGAAGACAAAAGTCTTATCATCTAGCCCCGTTGTATCGTTTACACTAAATCATAAATCTATCATAAATTTTTACAATATCAATAAAATAATATAAATTCTTTTAAATAGATATTTTAATAAAAAAACATTACTTTGCTTTACTAAAGCCTTGTATGTTTATTGGCAATTCTTGCACGTATTTTTTACTATAGTATAACAGCAAGATCCACAGAACCAATCGTCACAGGATTCGTAACGCATCCAAAATTGTCGTGGAGCTGTTATTTTATCTCAAAAAAAAAAGACAAAAGCCTAATATATTTTAGAACTCAAAGAACCTTCAGTTAATTTTGAAATTATGAACAAATTTGTTATTCAAACAAAATACCATGGTGTGTATCCATCATAAAAATGTCAAAATTTACTGGTAAATTTACAGGTCAAGTTACCAGTAAATTTTACATTTGCAACACTTATCAATATTTGACAATATTACTGCTAATTGTCTCCTTCGTTGTTTATCCGTGAATGACCGAAGTTTGACTATTTCAAAGTTTCACTAATTTTAATTAAAAAAATAGTTAATTTACAAAAATTATCAATTTTATTTTGTAAATATAATTATTTCAGCAGATTGTATTTAAACGTTGTTTTTTTTATAGATTCATATTTACGAACTAATAACAAATATTATTTGAGAAAAAAAAGTGTGTAAAATTTGAGTTTTACATGTTTTTTCAAAATTTTTTCTTATTTGACCGAAGTTACATGGTGGCCGAACTTTTACGGCATATATATATTTTTAATTCATTTTATGCTATGTTTGGGATGATCCCAAAAAACTAAAAAGTATTGAAATGAAAGAAACAAATCTATTAGAGAAATTGTGTTGTGTTGAAATTTAGAGAAATTGTAAGTATTGAAATGAAAGAAACAAACCTATTAGAATATATAGATATTTTAACGGATGCATTTCATAATGGAACACCGATAAATGTATTGTACTCAGACTTTAAAAAAGCTTTCGATAGTGTTTCGCATAAAAAGTTATTATCCAAGTTATTAACTTATGGTATTTTTAGTAAACTTCTTAAGTAGATAGTCTGCTTCTTAGCTAACAGAAAACAACGAGTGGTTTTAGGTGAAAGTGTGACAGATTGGGTTGATGTCCTTAGTGGTGTACCACAAGGGTCTGTTTTAGGTCCTCTCCTTTTTCTGATATTTATAAATGATTTACCAGAAAATTTTATTAATGAATGTCGTTTATATGCTGATGATAATAAGATAATTGCACCTATTTTTTCTCAAAATGATTCACAATTGCTTCAAAATGATATTATTAAACTTGAAGAATGGTCTACAAAATGGAAATTAGGATTAAATTTTGAAAAATATAAAATTATGCACTTTGGTTCAAATAATAAAGAATATTCTTATTTTATGACTAATAACAATACATTAATGGAAATTGAAAAGTCAAAACTAAAAAAAGACATTGGTGTTTATATATCAAGTGATTTGGAATGGGCCAAACGAGTAAAATATGCAGCCAGTAAAGCAAATAGTATGCTCTCATTACTAAATAATACATTCAAGTTCAAGGATAAAGATCTAATAAAAACACTGTATTGTACGTATGTTAGACCAAATTAGAGTTTTCGATTCAAGCATGGAGTCCGTATTATACAAAAGATGTTAATGAACTAGAAAAATTTCAACGAAGAGCAACCAGAATGATACCGGAACTAAGACATCTTGAGTACAAAAAAAGAATAGAAATTTTGGATATGACAACTTTAGAGACTCAGCGGCTAAGAGATTACTTGATCCAGCAATACAAGATATTTAAAGGTATTGAAAAGATTGATATTAAACAAAATCAAGAAATGAACTCTATTTCCTCATCAGGTCCAGCATCTAACATTAGAGGAGCAAAACATAGATTGAAACCTGAAATTGTACGAAAAGGCAATATTTTTTCAGCAATAGAGTTGTTTATGGATGGAATATTCTACCAGCAGAAGTCGTTCAATCGATTACACTTAACAGCTTTAAACCAAACTTGCAATCGATTAATTTAAAAGCAATAGCAAATAAGACGAAAATAAAGAAAGCTTATTACTAACCCTTTTTTATTTAAAACTGAACAGTAATTAATGTATACCAGCTGTCATAGATATTGCCTGGCGCTTTATCTCATCAGCATTAACTATTACTACTACTATCTTATTATAGAAAAAGTCCTTCACTTGCTAACATTCTATGTAGCTGTGGACAATGGAGTGCGGGCACTGTGGATAGACATTTTACTTTGCTTGATATTCTCTTTAAGATAATCTAGTGTGGGGGCAGGACAGATACATACCCCATTTTAATGAGGGAATTATATAATTGTTGTGTTGAGATATTCACTGTATATTTTATTTTATTTTTAATGAAATTACCATAAAGTGTTTAAGACTATAAAAATATACATTTGACAATTTCAAAATATATTTATATGACTAGTTATGGTAAAAACAATTAATATACCTATTTAAAACGTTTGCAAAATTTTCTTTTACATTCACACCACCAAATTTAGCAATTCTTCCAACCTAATTAGAACGTTACAATAACGTTGAATTTACGTTGAAACAACGTTTAGAATAACAGTTTTTTAACGTTGATTTATCAACGTTAAACCGACTGTTAAAAAGGTTTTGTAATCCCAAAAACCGTTGATAAAAACTGTGATCGCCATCAAAACGTACTATGCATGTTCAATAGTGTTGTTGTACATCTCCATTACATTATCAAGGTATATTATGGATATTATCAAGGTATATTATGGATATTAAATCTACTCATAGTCTATAACCTAGACTATTTCAGTTTAGTTAAGTAAAAATAGTATGATTAAAGAAAAAGATAAAACTTGTTTTATTGAAAAATATATTAAAATATTACATATATTTACATATAATTGAATAAAATCTACACAAATCTCTTCTCTATTCCATAACCTTTTTGAAATGGAGCATATTTTAGAAAGTTAACCGAGGTTTTTTTTGCTTCATTGAATACAATAGAAGAGGTTTGTGTAGTATATATATATATATATTTTAAATATATTTTTCCACCTTTGCCCTTCATATCCATGGAGGCCATAAATTTTTTAAAAAAGGTCCTTAATATTTGCAACTTCCCAATTATAGTTCAAAACTTACTAAATGTGCCAACTCAAATGCTTATATGACAGCTTTGGGGGGGACGGCCCTGCTGTTAGATGTTTATTAATAATTTTTTCAAATATTTAATTTAAATGAAACAACCTTTTTTTCAAAATAAATTAATAATCAAAATATAAAACTTTTCTAACATTGAAAAGTAATTATCGGGGTGGTCATATTAAATTTTCATAAGAAAAATAGGATTTTTGAGGAGATTTTGCATCTAATTTAGAGGATTTTTTTCGTTTTTATCTAGGTTTATGTCCATGTTTTTACACTTATAGGGCTTGGACTGGGGTCAATAATGTCATTTTTATGTTAAATAGTATGTATTTGCTAAAGCAAATTTTTACAATCCCTTGCATTTTCAGGCGTTAACCAAATTTTGCAGACCAAGAATGGGTATTTTGAACATTATACTTCTACTAAGAAATAAAAAAGAGGAGTTAAAGAGGATCTCTAATCAAATTTTAAACTTTTTTGAGAATAATAGAGGATTTTAGACGTGGTTTTTGAAAAATGAGGGCTTTAGAGGATTTTAGAGGAGCTGTGTTCACCCTGATTATAAATGATATAAAAGTCCAATACTGTTATTGATTACCTCAGCATCATTTTGTGTATTCTATCTTTTGAAGACGTTCCAATAACCAATTGTAATTGATTTATCTGTAAAAAACATGAAGTAATTCTAATATTATGTTTGTGGAGATATATTAAATTGTGGAAAAAAAACATACAAGTGGAAACCTGGATGCAAAATTTAAAAAAAAAGATATATATATATTTACCTATAGATTTGATCAATGGAAAACTGGAGGTCAAGTACATTGACACTTCATCTAAATTTTTGATAACTGAACCTGTAAAATATAATTACTAATTTATGGTATAAATTATTAAAATATTTTTATTTTTAGGTATAAAAATTGAACTTTTTATATGATCCAAGCACATAAAAGTCATACCTATGTAATATGCAATAGTAAAAATAATACTTGGGAAATAATCAGGAAATTCTCTGTGTTTACGTTTTCTTTTTCGTAAATAGACATTCTCATTATCACATTTTTCTTTTGTAGTTGTGAATTCAAATTTTTCACAATCCTGTTTACTTTCTTTGGAATTGAAATAGTTATATGAATAGTTATACAAATAGTTATTTATTTTGTATCAACAAAATAACTCTGAAACTCTGGAAAATTAAGCCAATTGTTCTCAGCATTTTAGTGCAGTCAATGCTTTGGTACCTGGAGGCCAATAAAAAGTTTTATCACTAATCCAATTAGATGGAATTTCACCTTCTTCTCTTTGTAAATCTTCATTCCAAACAACTCCTTTCCACATATTTAATTTTGAAAATATTATATGAACTAATAAAAAAACGAACTAATAAAAAAAACGAAGAAACCATAATATAAGTGTACTAACAAGGATTTTCTTTATTTTATAAATTTATTATATTTAAATTCATTTTTATTAATATATTTATTATTCTATTATTATGCAGAGTTCTAAATATATTGTGTTCAAATAACTCAAGGCATCTAAGGAAAATAATGAAAGAATCCCAGGTTGCTTATATATGAATACCTACATAAGAGTAATACAGAATATCGAACAAAAATAGATAATATTCATTATTAACATAAAATATAATATAAGGTATATTATAAAACATCACACAACAATATCTAAGTTTGATTGATAATATAAAAGCAACAAAAATTAAAAAAGAAAATATCTCAATAAATAATAAATTATCATTCAAACAATTTAAAGACCAAAAAATGATTTGTAACTTATTTTTTCCTCGTCTTCATTTAATAACCAACTTTTTATACCACATCGTTTTTATCAAAAATAAAAATATTATATCAGTTCGGCTTTTCTTATTTTACTTAAAACATTAACTCAATCCAAGGTTTTTTTTCATAATTGAGTTTTTTTTTTGGTAATGTTGAATTAGCACTGAAAACAAAATATTAATAGACAACAAGAAAATATTTCTTTATTGAAATAATGTAAATATTTTTAACAATCAATTTAATTTCTTTTCTTTTCCGCCACCTTTTCGAAATGAAGCGTATTTTAAGAAGTCAGACAAAATGCCATCAATTAAAGTTTCAGTCGCTCCATCGTATTTAATAGAAGAAGCTGTAAATAAAAATGAAAAAGTTTTACATATCTTATAAAGGTATATCTTTCACAATACTATATAAATTAGTGCTCTTAAAGCATATTTTTCCACCTTTCATATTCATGGAGGGCATGAAATTGTTGGATAATATTCTAAATTTTAAAAGATAAGAGAGCTAATATTAATTATGTGAGAACTAATATTATTTTTTTTTTCAAATATTTAAATTGAACTCATTATCAAACAAATTTTTTCTAAATAAATCCTTAAAATTCATCAATAATCAAAAATTATTTTTATTACCACAGCATTATTTTGTCTTTTAAAGATAATTACACCAATTAATTGTAATTGATTTAACTAAAAAAAACAAAAACATGTAGGGGAGGGAGGGGAGCATTGGGCAGTCGGGAGGTTTGGGTACCCCCTCATTTCTCATAATCTATTCTCAATATTTTTTGTTTTCTACCATAGCACTATAGTTTTACAACTGGCAACACCGCTCATCAAAAGTGTCAGCTGTCATTTCACTTGGTTGTCAAGTTACATGCGCTTAATGGTTTGTTGCGTACAAAAGTAAGTATTTTGTTTGGGATTTGAAGAAAGATAACAAAGAAATCTGCAAGAAAGTGTAAGTATCTGTGTTAACATTTTCTTTTGCATTTAATGAACATTATATTTAACTGGCAATTAGGATTCAACATTTGATAAAAATTAACTTATTCAAATCTATTTGAAAAGTGAGGTTATGGGGAGCATTATGCACGCAGGTAGGAGGGAGGTTTGGACATGCCCAATGCTTCCGCTTTTTTTAGTGTGTTTTGATCTCATACGTTTGTGCTTTTTTGCTATGCCTATTGATTGAATGTTTGATCATTTTTTTTCAGGACAATGCCGTTTTCTTTTAAAAAGAAAAATAAACGACGTGAAATCCCTAAAGATGTTATTTTGCACGCATTGGAAGACGTTTCTAAAGAAGGAAAAATTAAAACTACTGCGATTAAATATGATATACCCAGGTCTAACCTTTAAAGATACATAAAACAGGGTGGCGTCGTGAAAGATATTTCTTCTAAATTTATATCATCCCAAATATTCACGAAAGATGAAAAAGATAAAATTTCAGAACATTGTTTGTAACATTGTTTAAACTAAACCATGGAATGTCAAAACTGAAGGCACGCGAATTGGTTTACAAATACGCCACTGCTAAAAATGGCCTAACCTCGCTCATAATGTATTATAATCATGTTAATGAAAATGAAACTGTAGACATTAAATATTAATTGCCCTTAAACCATTATATTACCAAATAAGAAGCCATTGTTCTAATATATACATTTATAAGTTTTTATAAGTTTTGACATAAAGCTGTAGACACAAAGTTAAAAAAAGCTCTGAAACTAAAGGATATGATGATTGTGTTTTTTTCGTCATCTAATATCTTGTCCTTTTCATCAAATTCAGCTACTGACAAAATAAACCTTATCTGGCTTATAAATTCACTATTATAAGCAGGCTTGGTCACTATGTTTTGGCTTCGTAGCTCATTTCTTATATCAGTAAGTAAATATAACACTCTCTTTTGAAACTCTATAAATTAAAATAGTTTCACAAAACAACTTATAAACCGTAACGTTGTTTTAACGTTTTGACATAGTTGAACAACGTTGAAACAACGCTTTAACTAACCATGAGCGAGATCTCGTCTCGTTCTCGTTTCTCGTGAGAAATGGGACTTCTCGTGAGAAACGAGAAATAGAAAATTCTCGCGAGAAGTAAAACGAGACTTAAATATTATATTATTTTCCAAATTAAAAGTTATTATAATTTACAAAATGCCTAATAATTTGTTTTTTTAATTAATTAATATTTTGACTCCGCGATTTTAATAAATCTAATTAAAAATTTAACTTGTTTTTGACAAAAAAACTAATTAAGTTTTTAATTAGATTTTTAATTAGATTTTTAATTAGATTTTTAATTAGATTTTTAATTAGATTTTTAATTAGATTTTTAATTAGATTTTTAATTAGATTTTTTTAATTAGATTTTTTTTTAAATCTAATTAAAAAATTTTATTTAGATTTTTAATTAGATTTTAAATACAAAAACTTTGTATAAAATGCTGCACTTTCGACTTAATTTCATTAGTTTACCAGTGGAATTCAACTTGACACATAATGTTCATATTTATAAAGAATTATTCTTGCCTCATTTCAACGAAAAAAAATGTCACCAAGAAAAAACAAAATCTGGAGATATTTTCAAAAAACAAGTGACGGTGCTGAATGCAAGGCGTGCAAAAAGTCTTTGAAAACAAAAGATGGAAACACAAGCGGACTTCATCGTCACCTCGAAAAAAAAACAGCCAAGATTACGTTGAGTATTCTGAAAAAACTGACGACTCTCTTCTTCCTCCTCCTAAGAAGAAACAACGAACCATGGTCGAGATGTTTGAAACAAAGTCCAAATATGACAAAGACAATTCTATTTAAAAACAGTTTGACTCTGCAATGCTGGATTACTTTTGCACTGATCTGGCATCCTTTTCAGCAGTCGAAGGAAGAGGTTTCAAGAAATTGTTTGACATTGCAAACCCTAAACTGAGCCTTCATCACAGAACAACATATTCAAGAAAGCTTTCAATTCTGTCAAGAGAAGTTCAAGCTGGAATGTAGAGCATAATAACGAGATTACGCCAAATCTAAAAAGTGCTGCATTTACTTCTGACCTTTGGACTTCTAGAGCTCAGGACAGCTACATCTCTTGGACTTTTCATGCTATTGACGAAAATTGGAGACTACATCAACCCCATGTCCAACAGTTCCCAGGCAGACACATAGGTATTTAATTGAAGGAAAGCTGGATTCTTTTTGCCAATGTACTGCGTGAACGACCAGGCAAGAAACATCAAACTTGCAGTCAAATTGTCAAAGCGCCTTGACCAATACTTGTGCAACAACTATATTTTGCAATGTGCAGTTCGAGACTCATTTGGAATGACTGCTGGAATGGATGATGCGTTGCAAACATGCAAAGATTTTGGCTTCTTTAACTCACCAGTCAACAGTTGCAGCTGAGTTGCTTGAATCAGAATCAGACGCTCAAGGAATCAATTTTAGACAGTTACGCCAATCTGTTGACACAAGATGGAATAGTGAACTGGATTGCATAACTTCTGTCCTACACCTTAAGAGTGCAATTATCAGCTTATGTGCAAATGAAGATATTTTTCTTCAAAGACCATCAGTGCATTACAGTGGAAATCAATCGAGGGAGCAGTAGAATTTTTGGCACCACTTAAAGAAGCTACAGAAACGTGGTCGGCTGAGTCTATTCCAACAATTAACACTGTCGCCGATTCTCTTTATTTAATCTATGACAAAATTGATCAATTTATTGAGACGGATGGAAAAAATGGCTACGGTGTCTTGTATGCAAAAAACTTGAAAAACTGCATTGAGAAAAGATTTCCTCTTGGTCACACTGGAAACTTATTGAGTGCTACAGCAAACTACTTAAATCCTGCTTTAAAGGGACTTCACTTGAAGCTCTTCAAACAACAAAAGAATGGTTAGCCTCACAGGTTAAGGATAATGTTGAGTATTGACCTGTTGCCAGAAGAAGTCTGAAGCGCAAGTTAAACGTCAGACTTGAAACACAAGAGCCAACATCTGAACTGAATCCTATTTTGAGCGAAATGTGCCAGTATGAATATCTCCCTGATGCCAAAAAGACTTTCCGATTCTTGATTGGTGGAAATTGCATTCAAATACATTGCCAGAACTCTCTTCATTAGCTAGACAAATTTTATCTATTCCAGCAAGTTTTTAGCTCAGGTGGAAATGTCGTCCGATCATCCAGACACAACTTACACCCAGAAAAAGTAGAACAAATCATCTTAATCAGAGAAAACATTGTCTTGTTGGAAAAGTTTGGTAAAAAAATTCTGAATTAATATTTGAAAAAGTTGTTTACCTTTGACAAATGTCATTTGTGTCTATTTGTCAAAACCATGTTTACTTTTTTTTTTTACTTGGATTTTATTAAATTTGTTTTCAAAAATTGTTAAATTTCTCGTCTGGTCTCGTTCTCGGTCTCACAAGAAGTACTAACTTCTCGTCTCGGTCTCGTCTCGGTTTGAAAAAACCTAGTCTTGCTCATGGTTAGCTTTAATCAAATTTCATCGTTGAAACAACGTAGAGATGGCAGCTGGGTATATACAGTACAGTGAATAAGTTTTAGACCACTTACATATTTTCAAAAAATCCCGGAGAATTCTTCTCTAATATTTAAGTTTGTAGTTCTAAATTATAAACTTATTAAAACACATGTATTTCACACAAAATATGGAGCAATTACAAACTTTTTAATGTCAAACTTTATAAAAAACTCTTAATACTTACTATGTCCTCCTTTTGCCTCAATCCCAGCCAATATTCGCCGGGGAATAGATTCATACAAGTTAGTTATGTATATATAACATTTATATATAATGTGTGTGTACATAAATTATTTGGAAAAAAACTCATCTCCATCTTTTTTTACTTATTATTATTCAAAATGAAACCGACAAAATTTATCGCGTGGCATGTGTACGTGAAAACAAGAATTAATATTGACTTTATTGACAATATTTAATTCTCATCCATGTCACAATAAATGCTACAATGATAACAACTAGAATATGTATTAACAAAAACATGTTACAGCTTTAAAAAAAATTTCGACATTGAAGTAATTACAACTTTCCTTTTTTTGGTAATGTTGCAGAATAATGATGCGTAAAATAGTTTTATTTTTTCGCTTGTTGCACTTTCGTTAGTGGAGAGTTTTTAAACATTAGGAATATTAATTGAAATAATAAAAGAAAAAAGATTGCTGCCCTATGTCAAACCCTCAGTCGATGTAGCGGCACTTCTTTGTAGCAGCTGGCTATAAGATAGTCGATGTAGCCACACTCCCTTGTAGCAGCAGTCTGTAAGATAGTCGACGTTTGTACTCAAGCCAATAAATACTCCATTTATTTATTTTAAAAAGTCTCCACTTTGAGTAAGTCAACAATACAAAAGCACATCAAGCGAAAAAATAAAATTATTTTACGCCACTATTTTGCAACATTACCATTATATGGTCTTTATCAGCGTTGAAACAACGTTGAAACTTTGGTCTGATACTAACGTTATTAACTGATGTGGAAATGGTCATAACAATAACGCTAATATTTCGTTTTTTTTTAACGTTCAAAATATGTTGAAACAACCATATGACGAATGCTCGGAAAAAACAAAGAAACAAAAAAATACGGAACTGGTCCAAAAGTATGGAATAAGGCATGTCCGTAACGCTTGTGCACAAAGTTTACAATCCATGGGTAAAAATGATGAAGCGTCAATTGCTACTATTATCAGAAATAAGGAAAATGAAGAGAAAAAAGTAATTCTGCAAAACATATTTTGTATATTTTGTTATGTACATCTGGTCTTTATATATCTAGCTTAAATAAACCAGGTTTTCTAATATCCAAGGAATTGTTTGATGAAGCTAAAGAATTGTTGGAAATAGAAAGTGATTAATAGGAAAGTGTCAAAATATTTCAGTTTTTTATCATTTAACTATTTGTTTAACAATAACAATTTAGTTGTAAACTTATTTTAAGCAAAAGTGTCACTTTTATTGTTATTTTATTTACTGTACAATTTTTTGTATGAAATTTCGTATAACTTTATCTTTGTTATTTTTTTGCAAAAAATATATAACTTTCAAATTGATGATTTTTGATTTCTTTTATTGCCTAGATATTCATAAATACGTAAAAGAAATTTTAAGGAGAAAAGTTACATAACAACAGAGTTATTGATTTTTAAAATGGAAAATATCGGTTGGTCCCATAGTGCGCCGAAACGATTCCGAGATAAGAACTAACTTAACCTAAAGGTTGTTCGATAAGCTTTAGGTTATCGAACAACCTTTAAATTAAAATTAAATTTAAGTTAAACTACAGAAAAAAACCTTTTATAAGTATTTTATAATTACTAAGACTTGCTTTTGAATTATCTTTAATTTATTGGGAGCTTTTAACTTGAATTTTTAACTTTTATTCAACAATTCGGCTTCAGCTCTTGCCCTTTTTACAAATGGCGGTCTATTGTTACAAGCAAAAAAAACCGGTTTTATTTTTTGTCTAATAAAATCCCACAAATTAGACATTTAGTTTATATAGTATATCATTGGTTATCATTGTTATCATCTTTATTCACCTTGTTCACATAAGGAGACAAAACAGAAAGGGATAAAACTTAGCACAAATTAAAAAACATGTACAATGTTTTAAAGTAAAACTGTAAAAAAAAAATTAAAAAACATGTACTATGTTTTAAAGTAAAATATGTACAATGTTTTAAAGTAAAACATGTACAATGTTTTAAAGTAAACAATGTCAATACTTTTATTCATACAAAGAACATACTTTTATTCTACAAAGACTTTTTTAGTTATATTTAATTATAGCATAATATTTTAGTTATATTTAATTATAGCATAATATTTTAGTTATATTTAATTATAGCATAATATTTTAGTTATATTTAATTATAGCATAATATTTTAGTTATATTTAATTATAGCATAATATTTTAGTTATATTTACTTAGAGTATATTAACTTTCAAGTTAATATACTCCATAACTAATTACTCCATAGATAATATACTCCATAGATAACTTTCTTGTCTATAAAAGAATTTTTGATTCAAGAGCTGCTTTTACGGAAACAAATAACTATTTATATTGCATTATTTTTTGGTATGAGATAACAAAAAATGTTGTTATGTTATGTTATCAAAAAGATAACATAGCATAACATCTTTTTTTGAGAAAAAAAGATGTTATGCTATATTAAGCTTTTTTCTGTGTATATAAAGATTCATTTATGTAATCTCTATACAAGTACAAAAAAAAGTAAATTTAATAAAATATAGCAAAAGTATTTGCTCAAAAATATTATCTATTGTGTACTAAAAGGTCAATATTTAGTTTATGAACTGAACTATTAAACTTAAATTAAAAAGTTTATTTTCCATTTTTTAGTACAAAAAAGATTATATTTTTGAGCAAATGTTTTTGCTATATTTTATTTTCTACTTTTTAGTCTTTACAAAGAGTTACTATATATTAATATTAAAAAAAAAAAATTTTTTTTAAAAAGTTTTTTAAAAAGATTTTAATTAAAAAAAATACAAACCCACAAGCAATCAAATTTTAAAAATGAAAAGATGTATTTACGAAAATGGAATATGTTTATTTAAAAAAAAGAAAAAAATAATAACAAACCCGCAAGCAATATTAGGCGATTTCAAAAATGAAATGATTTGTTTATTAGAGATAACGAAAATGTATTATTAAAAAAAGATTACAAGCCCACAAGCAATATTAGCCAATTTTAAAAATAAAAAGATTTATTGATTACTTCTGAAAAATCAATTTAGAAGCAAGCAATTTAGATGCAAACTTCGATACAAAAGGTTAGTTTTTTTGTGTCACTTTGACGACAAAGTTACTTGAGGGAGAGTTCATATCAAGTGAAAGAAAAGATTACAAAAAGATTAAAAACCATTTTTAACAAATTTTTAAGACTTGAAATTGAAGCTTTCCTAAAAATCATGGATGAAAACAACTTTGTGAACGTGAACTTATTTTATTTACTCGCAATTTTTAAAAAGAAATTTATTATTAAAAGAAAGTTATTATTACATATTAACTAAAAATATTTTTTCAATATTTTTATTTTGAAAAAATCATATTAGGAGTCAATGTTTTGAGAGCTGATTAATATTTTTCTGACCTTGTCAATTTTTTTTCTTAAAGTGTTTACTCTCAGGTGCTTAATACAAAAGAGGGGAAGGTTATTAACTTTCGGAAAATATACCCACACTAAGCGCATTAGTATTTTACTTATTTTTCACTTATTGTTAAAGGAAACTACTGATAAAAGTAAAATCTTACAGTAATCTAAAAATGTCAAACTAACTGATTAAAATGAAAACTTTCATAGTAATCAGCTCTTAAAAGTTCACTAACACTAAACAAGAACTTAAAAAGTTGAGTTTCATTGGAAACTGAGAAAATTGTATTGCTGTTGCCATACTTTTTAAGGCATTTCGATGCCAGAATCCTTAGTTTTAATTTATTCCATATTTGCATGACGACAGCAAAACGGTATCCTATTGCTATGATGTTTTATTTTTAAATTTGACTCCAGTTTTTTAATTTAGCTGACTTACAAGGTTTGCATTGGCAAACCTTGTAAGCCAGCTAAATTGGTGAACTGTGCCGTGTTATTTTGTTTGCTCTTTATTTTTAGTTATTAATTCAATTAATGTTATTTAGAGTGTTGTAAGTATTTGTAAGTCTTCTTATTTTTTATCTAAGTTTTGATGTAATACTCAAAGTTTAGTTGAATTCCAACCAGTTTTGGATGAATAGAGCTTCGAAATTCGAACATTCTATATAAATTGCAAACGCGCACTTCAAGTACCACCCTTCCAATCATAATGATTCGAGAGGTGGACTTTTGTTTTCTATTTTATGTTAGTTATATTTATTGCTATTTCTTATTAATATTTTTATCATTGCATTGGTTTCTGATTTTAGGTGAGCACGGAACAAATTATAATTTTTTACTAGTTTAATTCAGTAATTGTAAACAATATTATTATTGTTTAAACAATATTATTATTGTTTACGTTCAGAACCAACAATATTATTATTGTTTACGGACAGAAACCGAAAAGATACTGTAGATTTTTGTTATCCGAAACATATAATTGCAAGCATCGGATCAGTTATTAACTTATAATAAAACCGTTTTATATTCGCCGCAATACCCCCTCAACAGCTCAACATCCCAGGTGGAGGACAAATAATTGTTTTATGCTTAGCCTTTTGTCTTTGTCCTTGTCATTTAAAATTACTAATTGACCACCAGACTGGAAAGAAACGCCTGACTGCAGCGAATAACAAATGCTAGAGCAATGGAGCGATGATAATAAAATGGAAATTTTCAAGCCTCAGCAATCTGGTGAATTAACTTGTAATGTGGACAAGCGATCAATTAACGAGGATGGCGTAGGTCAAGTAATTTGCCTTGAAAATCCACATCTTTTAAAAACTTTGCAAGATCATTCGCTTGCAGCTGCGACCGTTTCAAATTTAAATATAAATATAAAGCGTTTTAACGATGCCAAAGAAAATAAAAATACTTGTAGAGACAGTAAGATTTTTTTAACTACTGCTAATATACGTACTTTGTCATTGTCTCGTTTCCATCCTTTGTTGAAAAATTTTAGTTTTCATATTAAATCTTTGATTAAATATATGAAATGTTTCATACTATTTAGATGCATTGTTATCATTATAATACTTAAAATAAGTATAATGATAAATAAGATCCAACAATTGTACTACGATTTTATGTTATCGTGCTCACTTAGTTATTAATAAAGTTTTGTTTTATTACAGTTAGGTTTTATATTAAGAGTGATTTTTTTATAACAAAAAAAATCTTTAGGTAAACTTTTTAATACAGACACAAGCATTATACATACATACATACATACATACATACATACATACATACATACATACATACATACATACATACATACATACATACATACATACATACATACATACATACTATATATGTATGTGTGTGTATATTTATGTGTGTATATATATATTTATGTATATATATATATATATATATATATATTATATATATATATATATATATATATATATATATATATATGTATGTATATGTATATGTATATATATATATATATATATATATATATTTATATATATGCATACATGTATATGTATGCATGTATGTATGTATATGCATACATGTATATGTATGCATGTATTTATGTATATACATATGTGTGTATGTGTGTCTGTTTGTGTGTATAAAAACTTACTTTTATACACGCATATATATATATATATTAAAAACAAAAGAGAGGAAATTAATATATATATTTTTTATTATTATTAAATTAATATATAATATGAAAATAATAATAAAAATAGTAACAATAAATTTAAAGAATAGTGATTATAAAATAGTATATAATAAAAGGCTAAAACTGTTAATAGCAATAGTAAAAGTGAAAGGATTAGTTGAAGTAAAAAAAGTAAGTAGTGTAATTGAATTAAGGCAAAAAATTTTGAATACAGTAAAAAAATAGGATCTAAGAGAAATATTAATAGTAGTAACAATATATTTAGTATAGACAGATGGTAAGGATGATAAAAGACATCTCGAATTTGAGTTTTTAGTTTTTATGGAGTGGGAAGATTGTTCAATTCATTGATGCATTGATTTTTTATAGAGTTTTTGCCATATCTTATTGTTCAACTGTGTTCAACAATTTTTTTTTTTACATGATGAGGATCTAAGGTGGTTGAAGTGTTTACTACTGATTGGGAAGTCAATGAAAGCATTTTGGAGTCTCCAATGCAAGTAGTCAAAAGTAAAAGAGGTCATTCTGAAAATGGATAATTTTGATGGCTTCATTCTAAAGTGAGAAAGATTTTTTTAAAGAATGATTTTTAGTTTTTCCCCAGATCTGGCATTCATAATTTAAAAGAGAACCATATACAATAAATCCTTGTCTCAGTTTCCATGTTGACTAATTGCCTTACTTTGACCAGCATAACATAAGATAACAATATCATTAAGAGCAAATATAACACAGAAGAAAATAACATTCAAATCAAAAACTATGTTTAAATTCTTGTTTGAGATAATTAAGATAATTAATTTTTTATAAAACTCAATTTTTCATTAAGTGAATTTTGGTGGTATTTTTATTTTTGTAGGGTGCAAAGAAACAAATTATTTTTTTCTAAATAAAAACTTCAGTAGCAAAATTATGTTTATGTTTTGAAGCTCTTACTTTTAAGCTCTTTAATTTAAAGAAAGTTTCAAAAAACCTTTTTATTATTATTATTTATGACTCTAAATTTATTTTTATAAAGTTTGCAATTTAGATAGTGATAAGATGTATTTTTTTAATTTCTATAAATAATAGGCTTCCTGATTTTTTATAAATATACTGGTAACAATTCAATAAAAAATTTTGTCTTTACATAAAACTGCCTAAAACCAGGACCAACACTACACTAATGCATAGAGTATACACAAACAAAGTATTGAGCTATCATAGCTCAAAAAACATTGCATTTCGTAAAACCAACTGCATAGCCTATGCAGTTGGTTTTATGAAATTAGATAGTTAAAAGACAAACAAGTTATGCTTGTACTTTAGTTATCATTTTATATTTACTCTGTAGTTAAGCCTAAATTTACACTTATATTTTTTTTAGATAATAATAAAAAATAAGTGACAAGTGGATCTTTAAGTAAAGCTCAATATTGCATTGGAAAAACATTAAATAAATATTGTAATAAAGTAAAATTTACCAAAATCGAGAAATTCAATGTTTTTGTTCTTGAAACTACTGGAAGTCATTAAGTCAATAAGTGTTAACATTTGTTGACTTGATGACTTTCAAAAGCAATGTTCCAAAATTTTCTGTTTTGATTATAATAAATTCATGTTTTGGTATATTTTTGTTTTGTTCTCTGCTGTATTTATTAGTGTGACCCCTGAATGATAGAAAAATAACATGCAGTTATTTTTCTATCTGATTTTATAAACTTAATAGAATTGCTATTATGTGTATGCTCAATACTTAATGTACTTAAGCATAAAGATATAAAATCAGGTATGTTTTAAGTGTTCAATAATGAATTGATAAAATTAATTAAGAGAAAAGTATATATTCTTTTAGAAATATTTTGGTAAAAAATTTGTGTGTTAAGAAGTAAATTGACAGGGTTAGATAGAGAGTGGGTATTAAAAAACCTTGGTTTAATTCAAGCCTAATTTAAGGCTTACTTCTCGTACTGATTTTAAAATACTTTTTTACATATACGTATTTTGTATTACAATATATAATACAATTTATATGTTTATCTGAACTTAATTAATTCTTACTGAATTATATATTTTTAGTAAAATTCTATAAATTAGGAAACCTATTATATATAGAAACTTAAAATCTACATTCGGTCACTTTTTAAATTGCAGAAATTGTATTTTGACCTATCAAAAACCAACTTTTTAGGTTTGTAAGTTATATTTTAGATTGCCATTATGAATAAAATGTGCTAACCTAAGCAAACCTAAATCCACACAAGTAAATGTGTGTGATTGCAAAGAGAATGTGCACATTTTTGTTTTGTGGTGTTTGCATAATGACTTTAAAATGCCTTAATATTGATATTTTAGAAAATAAATGGTTTTCTTGTCTAAATGTTCTTTATCTATACATTTTTTTTAGTTTATTATAATAATAAATGTTTAATATAATAATAAAAAGGTTGATTTTAAAATTGATTTATTTAAAAAAAGAAATTTAAAGTTTTTAAAAGAAAAGAATTAAATTGTGCTCTTTGTTTTGATGTGGAATATTTAGACCATGGTGGTATCAATCAACTGGGAGGAACATTTGTTAATGGACGTCCTCTTATTGAACCTGTTCGTAGAAAAATTGTTGAGTTGGCACATCAAGGTGTCCGGCCATGTGACATATCTCGACAGTTAAGAGTTTCTCATGGATGTGTCAGTAAAATACTTAGTCGATTTTATGAAACAGGGTCAGTCAGACCTGGTGTAATTGGTGGTAGTAAGCCAAAAGTTGCTACTCCTTCTGTTGTTGCTAAAATACAAGAGTACAAACAGCATAACCCAACAATGTTTGCATGGGAGATAAGAGATAAACTGTTATCAGAGCAAATATGTGATAGTGATTCTGTGCCAAGTGTAAGTTCTATTAACCGAATTGTTCGAAATCGTTTAGGATCCTCATCTCATGCCTCAATGGCTGATTTAAACTCACCATTACTGAAGATTGATCCTGATATGACACATTATTTTGTTCATTCTGGTTTGCCAATCCAAATTGGTGCTATTTCAACCAATTTTCCAGGTTCTATTCATGCACATTTACCAAGAACTACTTCAGGTTCATACTCGATTAGTGGAATTTTAGGAATGGCAGTACCATCTTCTCAAGGTAATTTAGGCACATTAATAATGTGTTCTGACTATTCTATTCCTAATGTGCAACAGATACATTCTCATGTTTTAAATGATGAAAAAGGCAATGTTCACATTATGCAAGAAGGAGAAATTGCACCTAGTATTGATCATCCCACTCAAGTTAATGCAAATGAATGTAAGTTATATTTTGTTAGTTAATATTATTTTAAAAAAAATTGTTTAAACTTTGTTTCAAAGTTTAAAAAATTTTCTTTTTTTATCTTTAGATGTTTTAGAAAGTAGTGACTCATTTCATGATTCTTCAGCTGCTTCATCTTCGTCATTATCCAATGAAGAAGATAAGTTTTCAAATGAACAAATTAATAAACCTTATTACATGAAAATGGATTTAAATTTTGATTCAGAAAACGAAAAAAGTACAAACAAAAAAGCTTCTATGCAAATAAATGGTGTAGATGACTCCAAGTTTGATATGTCATTGCAAAGTACTATTCATCATGCATTTTCACACCCTAATGAACAGACAAATCATACATTTAAAAAGGCAATGCGTCGTGTACGCACAACATTTTCTCTTGAGCAACGCAGAGCCCTTGAAGATGCTTTTGAAAAAACACCATATCCTGATGCTGAGCAAAGAGAAGAAATATCAATTCAATGTGATCTTCCTGAACCTCGTGTCCAGGTATTTTAAATAAAGTTTCTAAATAAATCTTGAAATCTTTTATTTTTATTTACTGCAAACAAACAAACAAAAAAATCAGATAAGTATATTAAATTCTTATTATAATAAAAATCAAATCTTGTTTAAAAATATGATTGTGTATTTCTGTTTATTACAAACCTAAGTCACTGTATAATCACTGTAAAAAAAATTGTTTTAATCAAAAAATAGATATAAAAAGTTTAAAAAACTTTTTTTAAATGAAAAAAACTATTTAAAAACTTTTTCTAAATAAAAAAACTATTGTTTGTATTGTTTTGAAAAGTATTGTCAAGAAAGCTAGTTTTAATAATTTTTGAAAAGCTGCACATAAGAGTCGTTGTTTTATGTGAAAGGTATGCTATACCTTATTTGCTGTAAAATAAGGTATGCTATAGCTTATTTTACAGCACTAACAAGGTTGTTAAAGGATAGAATTAAAGATAATTTAGCATTAAGGTTTTGTTAATATTTATTAATTCTTTATCATTTTTTACAGTATTCTTTATCATCTTTTACAGTATAATATATAGTGAGATTTTTGCATATTTTTAAAATAATTTTGATGTAGCAGGCCTTTTTTAAATAAAAAATTCTTAATGCATTAGTGTGAATTTGAGGTCATAAAGTTCTCCTTTTTTAATGACAATAAATAAATTTCCACAAAACAAGATCAATTAAAAAGTTAAATCAATCAACAAAAACAATGCAGAAATGTTATAACGAAATGTTTATTTTCTTTAAATTTTTTTTAATATTAAATAATTAAATTCAATATTACAAATTTTTTTAAATGTTTGATGTAAACTAATTTATTACTTTTCTCAACATTAGTATAAATGAATTAAAATATTAATTTATTATTTAAAATATTAAAATATTAGTTTTTTTTGTCTTTAATATATGCTAAATTTTTAATTTAAGCTTTGCTACTAAAAATAATTTTTTATTTTTAACAAGTTAGCTAGTAAAAAATAAAAAGTATAACTTATTGCGAATTCAATAATTTTATCAGCGAGTTTGTTGTGTAAGCAAAGATTATTTTAGGTTTGTAAGTACCATTTATTGAAAAATCTATTTTATTACTCTTTCACTTGCCTTAGGAGAAAAGGTTTTTTTGTTTGAAGCGTACGTTTTTTTATACTAAAAATTAAATTCCTTGTAAATGTGTTCTGAGACTGCATCAGTGCAAATTTTTGATGCAATCTCAGAACACATTTACAAGGAATTAAATTTTTAGTATAAAAAAAAATGTATAGGACAGAATTGCAAAAAAGGCCTGATTTAGTTTTATTCAAAAGTTCAAAATCAATAAATCTGTGGTTACAATGTTGAACCAAGCAAACAAAACTTTTTATTAAGAGTTTGCACCATACTAGGCTGTGAAAAAGATCTTTGTAGTGATTTTAATAAAAAATGAAGCAAATGTTAGGGTTCACTATTGAAGTTACTTTTTCCAATAAAATGTTATAGAAAAACAAAACGTTATAGAAAAACACAACATAATAAAAAATAAAATGTTACAGCAGAATAAAACGTTTTAAAAAAATAAAGTGTTACATAAAAAAAAATTTATATGAATTAAGATGAACTTTCAAAAGTACAAACAGCTAAATTGATTGAAGTAAAAAATATTTATTTGAGTTAAGATGAACTTTCAAAAGTACAAACAGCTAAATTGATTGAAGTAAAAAATATTTATTTGAGTTAAGATGAACTTTCAAAAGTACAAACAGCTAAATTGATCGAAGTAAAAAATATTTATTTGAGTTAAGATGAACTTTCAAAAGTACAAACAGCAAAATTGATTGAAGTAAAAAATATTTATTTGGGTTAAGATGAACTTTCAAAAGTACAAACAGCTAAATTGATTGAAGTAAAAAGTATTTATTTGAGTTAAGATGAACTTTCAAAAGTACAAACAGCTAAATTGATTGAAGTAAAACAAATTTTGAAAAGCAAAAACTTGAATTTTAAAAATTTCAAAAATTTAAGTTACTTTAGAGAGAGAAAAAATGTTTGTTTACAACAGGAATTATTAGAAATAAATAAGCAGTTAATATTTCAGTATAAAATAATTACAAATTATTAAAACTAAAAAGTTAGAAATATTTCAAAAAAAAACCAACAAAAGTTTCTAAAGTTTTATCAAAAGTAAACTTTGATAATTTTTATTTTAAATAATAATTTTTTAATTACTTTAGTTTTTAATAATGTGTACAACCATCTTTTACACTAATTAATTTAAGGATTCGGTTTTTCATACTTTTTATAAGATTTTTCAAACATACCTTTGAAATACCATTCCAGGCTTGTTGAATGGAAGTTTTAAGTTCTTTTATCGTGTTATACTGTTAAGAATTTCCATATATAATTCGTGTCAATACTCTCCATAAATTTTCAATAGGGTTCAAGTTGGGTGAGCGTGGTGGCCAATCTAAAACATGTTTTTTTTTCTTCTTGGAGTCACTGTTGAAAATCTTGTTGGAAAATCCAATTCTCAATAGGTAAACCTTCATTTAACTTAATTAAAACACCTCCTAAAAGATCTTTGTAATTTCTTTCATTCAATCTTATTTTAATAAAAAATATTGACATTTTTCCATGGAAACAAAATGTGGCCCATACCATAACCGTCTCTTCTCCCAAGTTATGACTAGCAATAGCAATGCTATCTTTTTTTGTTAAATCATGCCAATAGTACTTAAAACCATCAGGCCTATCTAAATAAAACTTTCTTTGGAAAATAAAATGTGGTATTAGAATAATGTTATTTTCCCAGAATAGGAAAGTAACATTCTCCCATTCTGCATCCCATGTCATCTGGTCCTTGGCAAACTTAAATCTTACACTTTTATTGGTGGTTTTGTGATGATTTTTTTCCGCTAGAATTGTCCTGATTTTGACAAAATTTTGTTGCACACATCTTGTGGTCACAGGTAATTCCAGTTCAGTTATTATTTGTCTTGCTGTTTGTACTTTGGATGACACTAAACTCAAAATGGAAGAATGTTGCCTTCTGGTTATTTTTTTATTTCTGCCTTCAGGGTAATTTTTGTTGTAGTTTTCACTTAAGTTTATAAAATTATTTACTGCACGATACGACCTTGATTTTCGTTGAAATTTGTTGATTGGACAAACCAATATCTTTGTAAGCAATAACTTCTATATAGAACAGACAAATCAAAATCTTACTCAGACTTCAATCAACTCTAAGTGTTCAAAACAAGCTGATGGAACTATGGAAATTTTGCCTGAATATATATTCCGTTTTTAAAAATATTCTAGAAAATTTTGATTTATTCAGAAACACGTGAAGTTGTCTTAAATGCATTTATTTGCAATTGTTCTAATAAAGATAATTTTCGTGGTTGATTTTATAAATTCATTCTGCATAAAATCTGCAATAACACGGAACTATGGAAATTTCTCTGAGTGTATGTGGTATCAATCCATTTATCTTTTTAGATTTGGTTATTTTCAATCTTTAGTTTTAAAATGTAATTATAAACCTATAGCAACTAATACAAAACTACAATGAGCTCAGTTTAAGTTTGTGATGTCACTTTTATTATTCTGATGTAATAATTGTAATTAAAATGTAAATTACTTCTAAATGTAAATATTTGGATTTGAAAGTAATTCTTTTTTTATTTTAATAACACTATATTACATCTAAAACATAATTTCATAAAGTTAATTTTAAAAATAACTTTTACTTGTAAATGTTAATTACTTTTAAAATTAAGTCATTAAAAAATAATTTACCTTAAATAGTAATTTTGATTTTAATTATATAAATAAATTCCATTGAAATTTAATTTACTTTTTATATGTTAAATAAATTATTTATGATAGTAAATATGTAAAATAAGATTATTTATGAGAGTAAATATTCAAATAAAATTATTTACAAGAGTAAGTATTTAAATATAAGCATTAAAAAGAGATTTACTTTAAACGTTAACAAAAATTTTATATACAAAAAAAGAAAGTAATAAAATTATAAGAATAAATTCAATAAAAAAGATGTTTGTCAAACAAAGTTGATCAACCTTCTACAAAAAGGGCACCCTACTAAATTATTAGTATCAACTTTCTAATAGCCCTTTCAGACTATAATTTACTGAAAAGTTTTTAAAATATTAATAAAAAAAGAACTCAGTTTTCATTTTGGTCAGAATAAAAGATAATTAATTTGATATTTAAAGAAAGATTGAAAAATACAGACCACTTTATTCTAACTTTTAAGTTCTACATCCTATTGTAGAAAAAATTGTAAAAGGCATCATAATAGCCACAATGCGCTTATGTTGATATTAATTTTGAGCTCCATAAAGAACAACTTGCTGTATTTTCTTACTACTGCAACCAACCCATGCGAGTATCAAGCTTGTAGTTATGGTCATTATGATGCTCCATAATATGGTTAATTTCATATAGTATATATTTAATTTCATATAGTAAATATGGTTAATTTCATATAGTATAATAGTAATAATTTACCTGTAAATTTACTGGTAAATACTTTAAGTTATCTTTTATCTATTTTATCTAAGTTATCTCTAATCAATACAGGTTAGCAAGATTAAGTCTCGTTATGTTGCAACATTTATAAATTTTAGCAAAGCATTTGATGTAGCATCAAATGCTTTGCTAAGATTTATAAATGTTGCAACATAATGAGACTTAATGCAAAATGGTTCTTTTTTTATTGTGATTTTAAGGATAAGACTTTAACGGGGTTTTTAGAAGTTGGCATTTATAACATTCAAAATGTAAATTACCAAAATAGAACCCTCTCTAAAGAATACTATATCTGTATCTTAATGAGAATCTGGCATATACTCTACACAATTTATAATTTTACTCAACACTGATGTATTTTCAGATTTTTTATGTATCACATTTTTCTCTTTCACTCCAAAGGTTTTATTGTATGTCCAAATGTTATTCATCACAACACCTGGGGTATATTCAAGTCTTCCCAGGAAGCATGTGCAGCACACGCCTTGTCCATATTTAAAGTTTTTTAGACACTGACCATGGCAGTTCCCATTTTTTAACTTTTAAAACATTTTAATAAATTGTTGCAAAAAGCTAAATTTATCTACTAAAGAAAAAAAAAATCAGTATTAAAAAAACGAAGTATCAAATTTTATTTAAATAAATTAGGAAAATTTAATAATTAAAAAAAAAATTTTATAAAATTTTTATACAACTTTTGTAATTTTTTTTTTAGGGTGGTTGTTATTTTTACCTACAGAATTTGATACAAGTTGAGGAAAAAAACATACTATATTTTATATTTTATAACAACAATTTTATAATTTTATAACAAAAATTGAAAGTTTTGATATGCAATTTATTCATGATTTTTACAAAACTAATTTGCTAAGTACTCTAGAGCTATGAGAAACTTTGTTAATTTTTTTCTTATGTTTATTCATTTTTATGTCTTTTTTTTTTTTTAAATGTTTTTGCTTTATTTGACGTCTTTTCTTAATACTTATATAATAGGAAAATCATAAAATAAATTTCTATTTATTTGTAAAATATATTAGTTGATTAATAAATTTCGTAATGGCGGAAAAAATTAATTTAAAAAATACCATGGTTTTTTTTTTAAATGTATTTACAATACTTGATGGCTGTCTGAAATTGTTTCCTTTACATTGCCCGATTTTCAACGTTAAGACAAAATGCTTGAAATAATGAACATAATGATTGTTCTGTTTGAAAAAATGTATTTAAAAACTTTAAAAAAATGTTTTAAATAGGATCCTAAAGGTTTCGTTAAAAAAGTTCATATGGCAATGTTCATATAACAAAAAAGTTCATATAACAATGCAGATTTTGGCGTGTCGATAACTCATCAAGAAATAAAGGTTCATCAAGAAATAAACTTTTGAGTTTAAATGCACAATTTGGAGAATCAAACAAAAATGCAGACTATTTTAATGGGGGTAGTGAAAAAAACCAAATATTTTATATTTGAACATTAGTATTAATGATTTTTTATTATTTTACGTGAAAAACCTGTTAAAAAATATATTTTACTAATAAACAGCAATTAGTTTTCTTGCTTTACATTGATAAAAACAGTAAGTTTTAGCATTTGAAATCATTTGAAAAACAAATTTTAAAATTGTCTTTATTTATAGCGCAAATAAAGTATTTCCTTAATATACTGACTGACAAAAGTCGCAAATAAATTGTATATTAAAAAATGTTATTTTTTTCATTATATTCTTATCTGCTTTATCGACTTGTATTAATTTTTGCAGTGGAAAATAGCAAGCATCCTATAAAAAAAAAAAAAACAATATTTAGGTATATATATATATATATATATATATATATATATATATATATATATATATATATATATATATATATATATATATATATATATTGACAAAATTTTTCTTTTTTTATTTAAAATTTTTTTTTTTTTAGATATTTCTATTTCATATAGTATTCGTCAAGTATTGCTATTTTATTCTCTGTAGTTTCTTATATGTTTATTTTGCGGCAATTTCTTAAAACCCTTACAATATAAAAACATGGTCAAGTTGTCTAAAAAAATTACTTTAGACATGGGAAGGCTTGTATATATACATTTTTTTATTATTTTTGTTATTATCTTGTTTAATTTGCATCATTTTTGTTATTTATTTTGTATATTTCTAAGTAAGATTTTATGTTCTCTATTATTTCATATTACTTATACATATAATTTTTATTTTAATAGCTCTTGGATTTTTTATAACTCTAAGTTTTTATTGTTTACCTTAGCTATATCTTTTCTATATTTTTTTTTAATATTATACAATACTTAAAATTGCTCATATATAAAGTTGTTACAATAATAAACTACACATCCTATAAGCTAAGAATGCTATTTAAATAGGTTTCTTTTTTCTTGACTACTTTATGTCGTTGTTCTTCTCAGCCAAATATTTAGTTTATAAAATCTCATGTCTTTTATACTTTTTTTACACTATCTAATTTTTAAAAAATTGTTTTTTTGATAATTACATTTTAAATATACTGGATTTTAGCGTTTAAATAGTTTTGTAATTATATTTACCATCCTTACTTTAGTTATTAACCGCTTTTAGGATTTTAAAAATGGTTAATAACTAATCATACTATTAATATAAGCCTCTTTTGTTTTACTACTAAATGAATGTAGACATATACATAAACAATTATTACTGAAGTTTTTTCCTAAATTTTTTCATTAAATTTTTGCTGATTTTGTGGCAGCTGCTGTAACTTGCTGTTTGTGTTTGGGTTTTAGGATTTCGGTAATTTGGATACCATGATCTTGAATTGAAACTGTTAAGGTTAATGGTAATTTGGCTTATGTATCTAGGTGAAGCATAGTGTATTGTGTTTGTAGATTTTGGCGTCCTTTATGCATTATGCAATTTGACCCCAAATGATTCCATATTTTTGAGTTTAAGATTAAATCTTTCATTTTGATGCTTGGTTAAAATGTTTGTTGTTTCAAACTTTCGTATTTATTTAAAAGTATTTATGAATCTTTTTTCTAAGCATTCCATGGATTATTTGTTTCTCATTAGTTTTAAATTTGTTATAATAAAACCCTTCCCAAAAACCTATAATCATCAGATTTGACCCAAATCTAGAGCTTAATCAGTAACCAGAAGGGTTTTGTGAAACTTCTTAAAAACATACTATTATTAATGTTATTATCTTTGACATCTAAACTTTTAAAATGCTGGAGCCAAAATCAAGTCATAATTATCAGGCTTTATACTCTTGGTAACATGTTATTTAAGAGCTTTAATTGTTTGAAATAAAAAAGAAATCAAAATAATCACTCAAATTATACTCTTGTTACATGTTATTTAAAAAATTTAATTGTATGGAATAAAAAAGTAATTGAAATAATCAGTCAGGTAGTTCTTAAAAAAAGTCAAAATAATCAGCATTTAGATGGGTGGTTCTTAAAGTTTTATGCTTTTATGCACCTCTCAATCATTAGTATATATAAAAAAATGGATTTTAAAAATAAAGTTGTAAAAATTATTTTTTATAACTTTATTTTTATAAAGTTGTAAAAAATTATTTTGTGGTTGGGGGTTGTCATCAGCTACCATCAATTGTGATTGCTACCAGCCCTATTGTGCTACCAGCCTTTGATCAATTTTAAAAGTTGCTACCAGTCCTTTATTAATGAAAATGTCCTAAAAATCACCAAAAAATAGTTTTTTATTAGCTTAACCCCTTAAAAGAAGTGAAAACAGTAAGTTTGTTAAAAACAGTAAGTTTTTTACAAACTTACTGCTTTTAACAAACATTTTTGTTAAAAACAGTAAGTTTGTAAAAAACTATAAATAAATTTTAAATTTTAATTTGTTTTACAAATAATTTCTACTTTTGAAATCCTAATTTAATTGAGATCCAGGGTTTTTTTAAGAATTTTTTATAATTTTTTCTATTAATCTAGGTTTTTTTTAATACAATTAAATTTAGCCTGCATATCTTTTTGTATGCATTGAAAAATAACAATGAAATTTAGCCTAAATATCTTTTTAATTACAAGGGAAATATTAACCTATATAAAATATTTTAAAGGTATGGTTTTCAAACAAGCGTGCTAAACTTCGAAGACAAGATCGCAATGAGGATAAGCAAGATTCAAGTAAAAATAAAGAAATGATTTCTTCTCATTTGGACTTTCAACGCATTCAAAATCATATTAAGCAATATGATTGTAAGAATAATTCTGAAGAAAACAATCAATCATGTTTTTCCGATGAATATCAAGATCAAATCAATGTTCATGATGACGTTAAAAATTGCTTGTTGAACACTGAACTCAATACTTCAAGTTTGCCTACTGATCATCGTTTCACAAATAGTAAGTTAAAACGATTAAAAGGGAATCCAGTTATATTTGTTTTTGAGCCAAATGTTGTTTCTTCTATAAAAGATCCAAATATTTATCCTTATCAAAAGGATGTGTAAATTCTTAATCATTTTTTCTTGTAATTAATTTTTATAATAGTTTTTTTATTTTGTATCAATCATCATTGTTCATTATTATCCAATAATTTCTAATTTTCCAACATTTTCATTCTTCTGTCATTAAGGTTATAATGTTTAAAACTATTCTGTTGCGTCATTTATTTGCAGGAGTTTTATCAGAAATAAAAACTTCTGATAGTGCTACTAATTCGTGTTCATTACCTCCTGTCAGCACATTAACAAAATCTACTAACCTACACCATGACGATGGTTGGCCACATCAACAGCGCAAACTTTTTGTTCTTGGTAACTACTAACAGTTGAAATTTTTCTTTGTCTATAAAAAAATCATGTTGATATATATTATAACTCATAAGAATGATACATATGTATACATTCATATTTATATATAATGTATATATGTATATATAGATGTGTATGCATATATATTGTTGTTTGTCTGGGAACATTTACACGAATTATTTTTGTTATTAAAAACCTAAACATTCTATTTTTTTTTTAAATTATTGATAGTTTCTTGATTTCTCCTCGTAAATCAAGTGGAGTAAAACACGTGAATATAGTTTTTATATTATACCATAGAGCCTGCTTAATAAATTTATTTGCTACCAAAGAAGCTCATCCTGCTTAGGGATCCTTCATAAATTACGCAACGCAAAATATATTTAAAAAGCAGAAGTAGGAGATATTAAACTCTTTTACGCGGCGATTTTGAATACACTTAATGGGCTAATTTAATTTTTTATTTAAATTAAGACTCTGCGAGGGAAAACTATTTATCTTTTTTGTTTAGTTAATTGTGAAAGTTTGCGTTACGTAATTTATGGACGATCCCTTGTGGTTTTCAAAATTTAAACTAATTAAAGCCTTATAGCCTTTTTATTTTTTTTTTAAATAACTATTAATTTTTTAGTTATAAATTAAATATAAATAGTTTTGATACCTCTTATTTAAAAAGATGTTTTTATTGTGTTCCTAGAAGTTTTTAGAAATGAAAATAGTTCGAGCTTTTTATTATATTTGTATTTGCGTGTTGTTTACATTTTTATTGCATTTGTCTAATTTAGTCTAATTTTTCGTATGTGTTGAAATGTGATGAAATTTTTTGTGTTGAACGGTATTACTATAAACTTGTTTTTTGTATTTTTATAAATTGTTGCGTTTTATTATGACTAAAGTTTATTTTTTTTCTTTGAGATATTTATATTGATTGTATTTATTTCTTTTATTTATACTTTTATATCGTTTACACTGAGACATTTATATTGTGCATTGAGCAAAAAAAGGTATTTTTTTAGATATAGTTTCGTACCTAAATAATGTAATCAAATACTATTTATATGAGAAAGGTTTTCGCTTTTTTAGTTTGTTAGTTTTATCTCTGCTTACATACTGTTATTGATTTTTAAAGATCCTTTCAGATTTTGTTTATAGACCATTTTATATAAGGTCTCAATTTTTCAATATTTGCATATAAATTATTTCATGTCAAAGATATTTTCACCTGTGTCTTCAAATTTATCGTATTATGTTGTAGGGTTTTCATTTCCTGTTAATTTTGCGCCCTGCGGTTCTTAGTGTGTAATTTTTTTATATCGGGATTCCGGCATAATTTTTATTTAAATTTTATTTTATTCCAGCATAATTTTTATTTAATTTTATCTAAAATCATAGTTAAAATATGATTACAAATGAGCGGTTTCTAGCACATATTTACATTACCACACTAATCTAAATTATTTTTTGAGTCAAAATAATTCTTTTAAAAACTAATTTATATTTTTTTATAAAACACTACAGCTCGAACGAATTTTTCCAAAAAGTACTCCTATTGCAGAAAAAGCAAAAACAATTAATTAACCACATAACATAGTGGTAATTTACCACATAACATAGTGATTTAAAAACACTTAAAATTTAGCCAAAATACAGTTTTTGAGTAGTGCAATTTAAATAATGTTATTAGCTAACTAATTTTCTAAAGTTTCTTAAAATTCTAACGATATAAAATATAAGTACTTAATTATAGATTTAAACGTTAATCTATGTTTGAAAGTGACAGAAAACAGCTTTTTTTTATCATTAAAATTTTATCATTACTTAAACTTGATTTTCTTCCTAAATACTAAACCATTCGTTTTGATTTTGATTATATGCAAAGATAATAGAATATTTCATCTTAATTTATGAAAATATTTAGAATATGTATTTATACATCTTGTAAGAAATGCGATTTTAACGAGTTTAAACTGTATAGAGCTAGGACTTTTTACCTTCGACTTCCTTCGCAAAGCTTATTCTTTTTGTAAAGAGAGTTTGTATCGTTCTATAAGAAACTAAAAAGGTTAACTGCCCCATTTCGAAATAGTGTGGTTTTAAAAAGCTAATTTTATAAAAAAATTTGCAACCTAAAAGCTAATGCGAGCATTAAAATATTATTATTGATAATAATTTAATAAAAAGGGAAATATCGTTAAAATTCTTGGGCGTAATTCAAGATGAAAATATTAATTGGAGAGAACATATGAATGTAATTGAGAATAAAATTTCAATAAATATTGGTATACTGTGTAAAGCTAAACAGTTTTTAAACCAATCTTGTTTGAAATACATACGCTTTTCATTTATACATTGTTACCTAAACTATGCAAAGATTGCTTGGTGCAGCACCCACGTTACAAAAGTAAATAAACTTCTCTGTAAACAAAAACATACTACTAGGATTATTACAAATGAAGATTGACTCTCCCATACAAAAATTCTTTTTAGTAAACTAAATATATTAAATGTTTTTAAAATAAATCTTTATCAAATTCTTATACTTATGTTTAAAATTATAAGAATTTATCAAATTCTTATATTTATGTTTAAAATTATAAGAATTTATCAAATTCTTATATTTATGTTTAACGGCACCGCCTTTCACGCTGGTAATTTTCTTACGTAATTTCTCCCACTTGCGGATTTATTTGAAAAAAGAACCGGTTGTCGATAATCTAGCAATTAAATTTAGCTAAACATTTGATCTAAAATAATTATATCGTTTCCGTCAATTTTAGTATTTAGTAGTTTAAGAATATGGAAATTAGCAATTTGGGTTTAAAAAAATTCACGCATATTTATGCCATCATAGTTTTTCATTCAAAATGGCGTCCTCCCAAACTGAAAGAAGTGGTAAATTCTGGATGAAGACTGAGCTTAGACTTTCATCATTTGAGCGACCGTGGTTGCAAAAAAAAAAAAATTTCCGAAAGACTATTCAATGGGAAGTGAAATGGACTCAGAAATTGAAAAGAATGTTGGAAATCACCTGGTATTGGTTGGTCCGATGCTAGATGGCTATTTAAAAGAAATAGGAATTGCAATGCTCTCCAAACTTACCAGAAGTCATTTAACAGGTCTTGTTTCATCAATTAAATTATACATTCCATGGCAAATAATGAGGTTTATGGCAGCTATTTTTGAAAGCTATGGAGGAATCATAGAGTTACTAACACCAAGAAATAACACGAAAAACCTTCTTTTTTTAATAGAAAACAAGATACAGCAGTTCAACTGTTTAAGGTGGTAGACCACTAATAAAAAAATATCCTTCAAAAATTACATTTTAGAAATTATTTTTATATAAGTTGATTAAAATTTACATTTTAATGACAATTTTTTTTTTTTTTTTGTTAAATGGCTTAAGAAATTTTGTCCCGAAAACCCCAAAATAGGGTTATTTCGTTGCGGTGAATATCTCAAAAACTATGTATAGTATCAACTTGAAATTTTTCAGACTTGCTTTTAATATAATGAAAAAGATCCTGTACCAAGACAAAAGAAAAACATTAAACAGTTTTTTTTAAATACAAAAAAAAAACACTTGGAAAACAAAAAAGGGGCATTTTTGACCATATTTAAACTTTAATATCTTTTTATCGAGTTATCATAATGCAATAAAAGTGGTAGGGGACATCCATAATAACTAAAGGAACAACTCCTGAAAATTTTATGAAAATCAGTTAAGAGAATCAAGAGATAATTACCGAAAAGTTGTGAATTTTAAAGAACTGAGAAAAACACATTTAAAAAAAAACACATGAAAAAAAAATTTTTTCTTTTGGTTTGCGATTTAGTTTCAATTTTAACTCTTATCAACTTAATTAAATATTTGTTTATAGTAAATAAATAAAAAGTGACAATTGAAAGGATGACAATATCTTCATTTTTTTTTGCATGCATTTGAATTGTAATTCTTCTAAATTAGATAGATTTTTTTATGCTACAACGTTTGATGATTTATGTTGGCTTCCTCTGAAGAGTTTCTTGCTATACCTTATTTTATTTCTTTTATCTTTATTTCCCATTATTTCAGTTATTATTAACCAAAATATAAAAGACAGAAAATTAGCCGAAGAAAATTGTGGTTGTTGTAAAGTAATTAGATATTTACTGAAGAAATCCGTTAAAAACCATGTAACACATTGCACCAAAAGCATTTAATAATAAGCAAAAAGTAGTTTTAGAGTAGCAGTCACCACAAATGAAGTTTTTTTGTCTTAATTTTAAGGTATTTTGTTGGATAACTTCCTTTTTTGCTACATAGCAACGGAATAAACAATCCGTTGCTACGGACAATTTTATGAAAATGCCTAAACCGCATTATTAAAAACTGATTTTTAATAAAATTAGCTTTAATTTTATATAAAACTAATATGAAATTCGTAATCTACAATAATTATATTACTTAAAAACTTTAAAATTGAAAAAATGATTTTTTCGATTTTTAATAGTGGTCTACCACCTTAATCCATCAAGATTTAATGGAATAAATTACCTTAAAAAAAGAAATTATTCTAAAATAAAAGATCATGGTATATCAAAAACAAAATTATCTTATGTTGGGGAATCAAATGTTGTTGTCAGCATAAATAACCCAATACGTATGAAATACTTTCATAATATAAATCATCTCAAAGTTTCCAATTATATACAAAGATATACTGCTGAAGGCTTTGTTGTTGACACTGCTGTTCAATCTCTTGTCAACAAAGAGCTCAATAATACCTGAATGGTGATTGAAAAACGGTTATTTTCATAGCCACAAAAGAGCTTTTTTTACGAGCTTTCAGCTCATTTCTAGGCTGGTAAATAGTTAATGCTTGAGGAATAAGTTGAGTAATAACTTGATTGCATTCATTTTTTGCTGTTTATTCAACGAACATGCATCTGTAAATCTTTTGCTACATATTTTGTATTTAACATTTATTGTGAATAAAACATCTTCTGTCAAATATTTCCATCATTCTTTGTAGAAAATGGTCGAAAATGAGATTGATACATGGATGGTATTGGAAAATCATAAGGCAAGTAAAAATTTCGTACATAGCTAGACCGCATCAGTTGATACCATTTACCTCTTTCGTCTCCTTTTGTAGATCTGTTGCTACAAGTTTTTAATTCTTGTTTAATGAATGATTGTTTAGATTCTTTTCCTTGCATAGAAAGAATCCCATAACCAACTCCATAACCCTTGAAAATTTCTTCCGCATAAAATGGAACAACATTACCCAACAATGTCCAAACTGTACTGTTGCAGTTTAGAGGGAAAAAAAGCGCAAATAATAAACAAGATCTTTGACAGGCAGCAGTAACACTTTCAACATAATTATCATCAACAACATCTACAATGTTAATTATACTTCCAACATCTCGAAGTGCAGTAAATATCTGCGCTAGAACTAGTCAGGGGCGGATCCAGGAAATTTTTTGGGTACATCTGATTTTTCCACGAGCAACTTTTCTCCCCCCCCCCCACACAATTCCGGAGTTAGAGGGGAAGGATTAATACACCATATATATACACAGGGCCATTCCGAAAAGATCTTCAAGGAGATGGAGGGGGGGGGGGAAGAGGAGGAAATAACGTATGTTTTTGCCGAGTGACTTCTAAAAAAAAAAAAAGTCATCGTTTACTGACATTTGCTGACTATAGTTAAAAACTTGCCTAATACCAGTCTAAATTTGCCGACTAATTTTTCAAGAAAGTTTTTGTAGGGGGTGGGGGGTTAGACACCGCTCTTCCCTAGTGATAACTCTGTATTTATAAAAAAAATACGCAAGGATATTACTAGGACATCTTACCATAGTAAAATCGTATATTTACATAAAATTTAGAAATTTATTTATATTGACAAGTTAGATTTATTTATACTCACAAATTAGCTTAATATTTTCACATTCCATTTTTAAATTATAATCTTACACATTTTACACATCATATATTTTTATCGTAAATAATTATATATTATGTTTATATTGTAACAAACATAAAAAATATAAATATAACAAAATAATTACTTATTATAATAATAAATATTGAATTTTATATAAAGAAATTAGATGCCGCAATCTTTGTTTTACATTTTGCATAGCAAAAGTAAGTTTTAAAATCTTTATTCTATTTAAACTTGCATAATACATAAAACTTCAAAAAATAAAAACGTTTACACTATAATTATTACAACATAGCATTTACAAAGAATGATAACAGCAACTACGATATATCTGAAACCAACGTGTGTAACGCGATGTATGCCAATAATTTCTTTATGCCTAATAATGTTTTAAAAAGATTTGTGGCTATGAAAATAGCCGGGTTTTTTTTACCAGTCGCAAATAAAGATGACTTTTTTTGTTCTGTTTTTATTTTTAGTAATTTGTATTTTTTTAAACTTTATATTTTTAAATTTTTTTAAAATATATTTTATATTTATTTCAATTTTATTTAAAAGTTAATCTACGATTAATAGTAGCAAACTTATCAATGACTTTTTTTATATCTATAACTATCTCTGTATGAATATTCATTAATGCTAAACCATTTAGGCGGTCCTGAACCATGGTGCTTCGCATGTAATTTTTTAGGCGCCGAAGCGAAGAAAATGACTGCTCACACTCACATGAAGTTAATGGAAAGGTAGCAAGTAACTTTAGACAAACTTTTATGTTTTCAAAACCAGGAAAATTTATCGCTTTTAAAGTCTCAGAAATTTTAGAAGGGATATCTCCTTTAAAATTTAACCAGAAGGCTTCCCATAAATCAAGCTCACCAGACAAAGCAAGCGGATTCGGTAAATCTGTTCCATAAAAGTCACTGAAAGATATGATGGAGTCTTTCCAACTGGTGTCACGAGAACATTGCACTACTGAAATCATTTTTCTAGGAACTAGCACAAGTGCTTTATAACATTTTAAGGTAGTATCATCAAACCTTGTGTCTAGTTCAACACTGAGATGGTCTAACAAAGGAATCGTGATAACAAACTTAAAATAATCAGAAATAGATTCAGAAGGTGTATTATCTCTGTTTTTGGAAATAAAGGAAGTTCTTGGCTTTGTTTCGGCTACATTAATACTTTGTGCAATTTTTAAAGCCTGTTCATAACACATTTGATGGTGCTGATCAACTACATTTCTAAGTGAAGATACAACATCTTTCAACGCCTGAATAAGATTTAAACCATCATAAATATCATTACTCTTTGACTGCAACATTCGCGTTATGGGAAGAGTTAAGTCAAACACATTTCTTGTTATGCACATTGCAACAATAAAATCAAAACCTGTAATTAGTTTCAGAAGAGACGATGCACTTGAAGATGCACTCTAACTTTTGTTGTCTCGTAGGTGAAAGATTAAAAAAATATGATACTTCTTTAACATGTATCAGAAGATTCTTAACATATTGTACGTTGCACGAAGCACAAATAGCTAAATTTAGCCTATGGCTATAGCAATGAACAAATGAAGCTTTTTCATTTAGATTTAAAATGCAAGAGGACAATCCTTTGGTATGACCAGCCATTGCTCCAGCACCATCATATGACTGTCCTCGGCAATTCATGATATCTAAAGAAAAATCTGAAATACTTTTTAACAAAATATCAAATAATCCTTCACCAGTAACACCATTTGTGCAACGTAAAAAACTAATAAATTCTTCTCTTATATTAAACTTCGAATCAACAAATCGTATAACTAATGATAGCTGTTCTTTATTTGAACTATCAGAAGCTTCATCAGCAATAATAGAAAATATTTAGAATTTTTAATTTCTGCTATTATTGTGTCAACTTCTCCACAACACCTTACTAACTGATTTTGTGATGTCTTAGATATATAAGATGCATTTCGTTGATGATATTTAAGATGATCTTCAAGAACTTTATCACCAGCTTTAACACGAAAATGTAACAATTCAATAAAATTACCTACAGTATGATTAGAAAACTCACCATTTTCAGGATGAAACTCCGAATCATCTCTATGGCCTCGTAAAGAAAGACCAAGACGTCCACAGAGAATAATTGTTTCAATAATAGGTTGTAATAACTGTCGGTTTTTAGAAATCTGTGATTAAACTATTTTTTGAGATGTAATATCTATTGATTCTGTTTTACAAGACCAAATGGACGACATTGAAAATAAAACTTCAGCAGTTTTTACATGTAAGCTTTTATTTCTGCAGACAGACCTATCATTGGTTTTGCCAAATGCATGTATCTGAAAGTAACGAGAAGCTTCATTCCAGCGATCAAAAGGCTTACTAAATAATCTTTCGACTAAACTACATTCAGATGGAAAATTGCACCCAAAAAGTACACATGGCAAACAGAAGGCTCCATCAAATATTTTCGAATATGTGAGCCATGGAAATTTTTCCATCCACATAAATTGAAAACTTCGCCCATTCAGATTTTTAGGAAAAGAATATGTTTTACAAGGTACAAAAACAGATTTAACTAAATGTTGAAGTTCAGAACTACTTAAGGTTTTTGCAACATTTGAATAACTAGTATAGTTAGAAACCAAATAACCAATATCATAATTATTGGACGGTAAAGAAAATGATTCACAACATGTAATTTTACTAAATTTTGATAATGATAATGGTGGTTGAGTAGAGACTTCCCTTGGTTTCCTTTTTATATTACCCAATAAAAGACTACTATCTTGATGTTTGGCCTCGAAATAAAATTTTATTTTAGTCTGCGACATTTTGGTGCTTTCATTTGAAATTTTTCGTTTTAAGTTTTCTTTTATTATCACAGGGGTATAATGGTTGTGTTGGAAAGGAGCAGAAAAATCATATAAAACACCTTCATAACAAAAAAGGAGATAAAAAGACTCAATATTGTTTAAAGAGGTTATACGAGGTACAATAGTAGAGCTAAATAAAGTTTTAAACTTATGTAGACCAAAATCTGGATATAAACATTCTATTTTCTTATTGCAAACACTTGATAATGCAAGAATACAAAGGAAAGAAGACCAGTTTTCATTGTTACAATTATTAATAGCTTCTTCTTGAACTAAATTTATACTTTTTTTTCCTGAATCCAAAGAATTTAGTGATACTGATAAAGGAAGAATGTTATCAAAGCATAGAAAAGAGCTAGTAATATTAACAAAAGCATTATGAAAAGTTGGATGATTAGAATAAAATTCGGCATTTAAGAATAATTCAATTGAGGTCTGTAAACTTAAATCATTAGCCATACAGTTATTTCCAGTTAGACACAAGGAGATAGAACTGTACAGACAGTTTCCAGTTGATTGAGACCTGAGATATACATAAAATATAATAATTAATGTATTTATATGAAAAATTTATAAATATTTTTAACTAGCTAGCAGTCAATATAACATTACAATCAACCAAATAGTTATTTAGAAAATTATGGAACCTGAACAAACATCTTTACCTTAAAACAACAAAATTGCCATGTTTTTCTTTAAAACTTTTTGGAAGATAGATTTCAAAAATTTTAAGAGTTTTTTCTGCTTTGCAAGAGTCGACAATAATAATATCTTTACAAGAACTAATATTTTTTTCTAACATATCTTTCAAAGAAATCAATTTTGTTTTATCATTTTGTAACATAATGTTTTTAATTTCTTGATTGATTGACATTTTAAATTAATACTCGGACAGACAAATTAATGCTTGAACATTTAAAATTTAATGCAAATTAATGCTTGAACATTTAAAACAAATTTTGAATATTTTGAATTATTTGTATGTATATTAGGGTATATGTGTTAGGGTACGTCCGACAGTGTTTTTTTTTATAAAAAAACAGAAAATTTAAAAAATAAATAATGAAAACTAAATTAAATATAAAGATAAATAATATAATGAAATAATACTGGGTACGTCTATTGATGTATTTTATCACTTATAGAATATTATTATTATTTTTACCTCCTGATGATTGCAAAACAATAGATTTCGTCAAAAATTTATTAAGGGTGTTATGCACTAGGTACGTCCAAAAATTGTTATTAGTAAAGAAAATTTTCAATTATTTTTTAACAAACTAAATAAAAATTTAAAAAAATTTTTAATTATATATTAAAATAAAATTGGGTACGTCTATTGATTTGTTTAGGTAAATATTATTTATCAAGAATTGCTTAAACCTAAACCTAAACTAAGCTTAAACCGGTCAAGATACTTTTATATACGTTTTAAAAATCGCTTTAAACAAGAACCATTGGTATTTTTAATTCACAATTGCCCGTAAATGTAAAACGCAAGCGTAGTACTTAAATCTTATTGAGTTGACAGTTCAGTAAAAAAGATATATACTTTTTTAAAATTCAATTAATAATCGAACATAGTATAATTTATATTTTTGGGTACGTCTTAAGACGTATTAGACGTACCCTAGATCCGCCCCTGCTAGTCTTATAACTTTTTCCTGTTCTGATTCTTTATTATGTTTCAAAATGTCAACTAAGCGATAACCATATTGGGCAATCGATATCGCTTGTGCACCAATAATCCTGACAGATGGAGCCTTCAATCTTTGAAATGAATAAATATTACAGTATGATATTTTGATACAAAAATTATAATAAGAAAACAAATATGCAAAATTACTTATAATAATTTTAAATTTGTTTACTATAAATATAACTTACCGATTATCTTCCACAAGATAATGTTCTTCATACATTTTACCAATAAAACTTAAGCCAATGCCAAAAATAGAACCAGAAAAATGCTTAGCTGATGCTTTTAGGATTTTACAAAACTCAACAAATCTGTTTCGTCTTGTTGCTTCAAAATATAATACATTTAGGCAATGTGTCCAATTGTTTATTTGTTAATGTAGGGAGTCTGGTTTAATTCTGTCTGAAAATATACCAATTCTTGATTCACCTAATTGACGCAATCCATTCTCAGCCATAAAATCCAGAGACTTTAGATGTTTGGCATTTTCTGACAACTCATTTGAAAAACCATTTTGAAACTGTTGTAACATGGTAATATCATTTTTTCGACAAGTGTTATCAGAAATCTTCCATTTCTTGTCAGAATTTGAATACCCAATTGATCCGTCTATAAAAGTAAATTCACTTTTGTGAACATTGCAGAAAGGGGATGGGCAGGTAGCACTTGTTGGAAGCACATTTGCTGCCCAACACAACCAGGATATATCACCAGCAGGAACAAGGGAAAATGTTACTTTTTCATTGTTTATATAAAACAGATTACATTCAATTAACTCCATTTCCTCACTATGCTCACGAATACCACTTTTGATTCCAAAATTGATACAGCACAATGGAAAAAGTAAAATTTACGCCTGAAAACACTTATTATTATGTGTTTTTTAATTAAAACGTTTTTTTTATCTCTTTCCTGAAAATCTTCTAAAAAATCCACAACAAAATACGTTATATTTTTGAATAAATAACGATTCAAAGTGTACTTGTTTTTACTAAATTCAGGCAAATTTTTGCGGAAAATACGCTCTTTTGGACTATGATGTGGGAGATTTTTAATTCAAATTTACAAGCGTGTTTATTTTACTCAATATTTAAAAAAATAAATCATATATACAGCACAAGATTCTCAAAAAATAACTTTCGTCAATCCAAAACCTATTATTCAATCACTAAATACTCAATTACAAATCGAGGACCTAAATTATGGAATACACTTTTTAATAACGATCTTAAAACACTCTCTTCGCTTAACCAATTTGAAACAAAACTTCTGATTTTGAAAATTTGAACGGCAAACTCTTCTACTAAACGACAATGAATTAAATTTTGGTAAGTTGAGTAAAACACTCTTCTTTTTAAAATACTCCTCCTAATTTTCAAAAATAGTAATCTCAATTACCAGTCATTTTTTTATAAGAAAAATATAATGGTTTTTAATAAGGTAGTTTTTAAGAAAATAGCTCCGCAAAATAAGCAAAATTACTCCGCAAGAAATCATTAACAGAAGTTATCAAGAGCATGTAGAACATGTGGAAATTTATTAGAAAAAAACAGTTTAAAAACTGACAGTTAAATTGAATGAACCAAAACGTCTATTGATGTCAATTGAAAATTTGATCAAATTTTCAGCTCTTTTGCATCATTGTTTCAAGGGAAATCATTTCGCAAATTTTTTTTTTAATTTTTTTATATAAAATATGTTTTCATATAATATATTTTTAATATGTTTCATATAATACTAGCAGTAGGCAACCCGTAAAACAGGTTATTAGTAATTAAATCATTTATAACAATAAAAACACATTAATAACTTTATATATTATCTAAAAAATTAAATAAAAATTTATCTATAAATATCATTTTAAGTTTGACTCCCTATCAGCAATGTCATTGTTTTTAATTAACGACATAAAAACTGCATTAACATCAGTTAAGTTCTGTTTAAAAAAATAATAGTATTACAGAAAATATAAAGAACAAAAAAATAGCTTTAACAGCCTAGTTCTATCAATACAAAACACAGTAACAATAGCGCATAGCATAAGAAATTTTTAAGCACACATTACAATGTGTCTCTAGAATAATTTAAAAAGAAAATATTATAAAAAAGGATAGAAAATACAACATAATGATACCACAACTTAATCAGATATTTTATTAACTAAAATACTTGAACTGAAAAGATTTTATTTGTTGCAATATTTGAACAATCGAGGGATAATTATAGCTATTAATTTGAACAATCAGAAAATAGCTTTATATCAGAAAAGCAACTTTTAAGATATTTCTTATAAATGGTCATTTTCAATTGTGGCATTAAGAAATATGTAATAAGTTTTTTTAATTCTCCCTCTCATCTAAGAGAAAGAGGGAGAGAAAAAAAGTGTTTTCAAAGCAGAATGGTAAAAAAAGTAAAAAAACACACAATAGAAAACAGTAACTGGTTTTTTATGTTACCAGTAAACAAAATTATTTTTACCTTGATTAAAAGATAAATTTCCGGCATTTCTTAATTAATTTCCGGCTTCTCTCTGACTGTTGACTAATGATTAATAGAGTAAACTTAACATCATATTAAATTTACAAAATTAAAACCATGTTTTAACAGTAAGCAAACTAATCAAGATGACAAAGGCAACTAAGAAAAGAAAAAAAAAGGAAAATTATGTTTGAAATTATACAAAAATTTAAAAACATTTATGTTATCAACTGTTAGTTTATAAATTGTTGTTATAAACTGTTATTAATCTAAATTTTACTTTAAATATATATATACTATAAATCACTCAATATATTACTATAGATACATAAATATTACTATAAATAGAAAAATTCATGCTTTGTTTTGTTCTCAAGTGTCTGAAGTAAAATAGAATTAACAGACATTAACACTGCTTGACACTGAATTCTTGCAAGTAAGTTATCTGCTCGCTGAGCAGCATTTCTTACATTTCAACAACGAATAATTTTATCCTACCTAGATCTATCTCTTTTATTTGACAACAGCTATTTTTATGTCACCTATTACCATTTATACTAATAACTTTGAGCCTAATATTATCCATTTCAATTTCACTATTATCATTAAACATATTACCAATAATATTACTATTGTTACAACTGAATAATAAATAAACATAAAAGAATCATACAAATTCTTTTATGTTTATTTATTATTCAGTTGTAACAATATTTTCTAACCAAAGACTATATTTCAACTTAAAATTTATTGTAAAACTGAGATACACAATTTCTAACCAATGGTGCATGTTCAGGATTGTTACCATTTATACTAATAACTTTGAGCCTAATATTATCCATTTCAATTTCACTATTATCATTAAACATATTACCAATAATATTACTATTGTTACAACTGAATAATAAATAAACATAAAAGAATCATACAAATTCTTTTATGTTTATTTATTATTCAGTTGTAACAATCTTTTCTAACCAAAGACTATATTTCAACTTAAAATTTATTGTAAAACTGAGATACACAATTTCTAACCAATGGTGCATGTTCAGGATTGTGCACCAATTATGCCATCTCTTAGAAAAAAAAAAAAGTGAATAAACAGTAGGATCTAAGTTAGCTGACATTCTCAATAAAACTTCTTAATGACTTTTTGGGTAAATAACTTCCCTGGAAGCAGGTGCAGAACCATCTCCAACGAATACAACAGCAACTTCACTAACTATAGTTTGCAAATGAAACATTAAAATATGTACGCAAAGTTGATTGCGATGTTATTACTTTCTAAAATTTACTGCTGTAAGTGGGTCAGAGATATACAGTTGATAATGTTGGGGGAATATCTTGATCTGGCCTAAGATTACTAAAACAATGAAAAACTTGACCACATATTTTAAAACATGGCAGCCTACAATTTATAAGTTAAACCACATTATCAGTAAATAAAGCAAAATAAAGACAGGCATATTAAGTTCTAATATATTTAAAAAAATTGATATCGGAATTATGATATAACTTCCTGTAAATCTTCCTGAAATAGTGAAAATGGAAGCAAAACTAACTTTCTATTATGGCAACATAAAAAATGTGTTTCATTAAGAAATTTTTAAGCACAGCAATCAGGGAAGCGGAGTCCCAAAAGGCTTTATATCTCTACTTTTTCCAAGTCTCTAGTGTCCAGAAGTTCTAAACATGTTTGTTGACTTATTATCTGCTATAATAAAAAAATTCATGAGATTTAATGACTTGAAAACTTAAAGCCCGGAGTCCTTGCCGCCATTATACTTAAGGACTCCAGGCTCAAAAAACGATTGTTCCTCTAACCTAAAAGTCTTAATTTTTTTCCTATTAGTAGCCCATAAACTTATTTATATTTTTAGAGCTCCTGGATACCAAAAACTAAGATAAAGTAATCTTTTTGTGACTTTCAAATCCGGAGTCCTATTTTGGACTCCGCATCCCTGACAGCAATTCTGACAGGTCTGGCTCACTTCTCTTAAATAATTATAATCTAGAATATTATCACTTCTTTCTATGCAATATATTCTGATTGTCTAGCAGCATTTTGTACATTTCGAGGATGTTATATCTCATCTAAGCTATCTTATTTATTTATTTATGCGATAACTACTTTTAACTCATCTAACCATGATGTACTAATTTAGGTATAAATTAATTTCTTCTTACCAATCAGCATTTCTTATATTGTGATGACAATTTCAGCTTGCCTAGTTCTAATCATTTCAATAAATTATCAATCATTTTTAAGTTGATATTATTTCTTCTAATAACTTATTTAAGTCTAATATCGATCATCCAAAAAAAAAAAGAAAAGAAACTAAATACAAATATCAAAAACAGTCTGAAGTGGTAAACATATCTACAAAAGATAAATAATAATGTTCAAGTAAAAATCAACAAAAACCTGCAATCCTATTTACAAAGATATTATTTGGTAATATAAAAAAACACTATGTTGAATCCTACCTGATTCCTCATCTATAAAACAATTTTATTTAACCATTTATAAGGAAAAAAAAAAAAAAAAATCAAAATGCCTCATGTTAAGCAATGTATTTTAAAAAAAATCAAATACAATTACTTTAGAATATATATGATATATAAACCTCTACAATTTAACTCATTAGCTTAACCACTGGTTTACCATTGAGGTCAAAAATTAATAAACAAAAATTAAAACAATTTATTACAATTATTATTCTAAATAAAAGCCTCTAACAACTCAATTTAGGATTTCTTAATATCCATATTATTTTGGCAATGTCAGTTAGCATATTTTTATCTAAAGTAATAAAAAAGATGAAACCATTTAAGAACGAATTTAAAAATCTAAATATATATCAGATACCTTAAAAAGAAGCATAATACAACATTCTTTTGACAACTTCCAACATAATTTTTTTTCAATTTTTACTACTTTTTCTATTTTCTATTTTACTTTTTTTTATACCTCTTCTTTTTTTTTTATCTAAAAGAAAATATACATATAGATACAAAGAAATATAAAATATACTGAAATATACGCAAATTTATGTAATTACAATTACATGTCCACAAATAACAGTCCTATTTTATCTAAAAAAAGGAAACAGGCTATAAAAATCAGAAATATACAAACAACCAACAACAAACAAACATTTATTTATAATTTTATAGTAAAATTAACCAATGAACAACATCAATTCCTCTTGAAACTAAAAACTTATCAGTTCTAATTCGCTTGCAGACCTTGCATGGAAGATCGCGCGGGATATTGATCCGCGTGTAGAAAAGCCTAGAAACTACTTTAAAACTGACACTACTACTATTACTACCACTATTAAATTAGTGTATTAATATTTAGATATCAAGTTTTTTAGCAACCGTTACAACCAGAAAAAACTTGATTTGATTGACATCTCGGTGTAGTGAAGACAATTTTAAATATTATAGCGTATGTATGATATTTTGTTGACTACGACATACTTCCGTTAAATGATCAAGTCTGTGAATTATGAAAAGACAAAAAAATTGATAGAAATATTGTATTTTGACCACTATATATAGTTAATATGCGTCAGAACCGATTAGGACTAAAATCTATAGATGGTTAAGGCACTTTAACAAAAGATTTTAACTAAATTCATGTTAACACCGATGAGCGATAGTGATCTAATGACTCCAAAATGGTGTTCCTTAGATTCACTTTTAGGGGTAGTAAAAAGGTTTTGAAAATTATATATAAAAAAAAAAGTTTCTTTAAATATTAAAAAATTTGAAGCAAAAATAATTATGACATCTAAAGCTCTTGTTTGGACATAATGCGCTGATAAAATCAAGCTCATTCCAAATAAGACTTCGAATATTGAGTTTAGTCAAGCGATATTTTGTTGCGGGAAAAAAAAATCGCTTGTTTTTGAAAAACTTCGTCTAAAAAATACAAAAAAAGATTTTAAGTAGGTGCCGAAGAATTAAAACCCACCCATCAAAATCAATAATACATATATATTATTTTTTTCAGAAAAGTATGCAGAATATTTATTTATTATGTGTAGACGACATTTTCTTTTGAATTAAAAAAGTTGTTCAGTTATTAATGATTCAATTTTGAGTAAATACCAGTAAATTTAAATAGTTTATCCGTCTTCATATGAAAATAGGTTTGAATAGGGAGTAAAATTCGATTTCATTAGTTATATTATTCACAGCAGGTTGTAATTCTGCTCCCGTGCTTATGTTAACAAAGATCGTTATTTGACTCTCATCACTAGTTTGCAGAGCTTCCTCCGCCACTTCGTTACATTGTGCGCGTACTTCAGCCAGGATAGCTTTGTATCTATCCGTATAGCAAATTTTCCTCACAGCCTCCTGCGTCCGCGTCGTAATACCTAGCACAGCAAAGGTTTCCGTATTCACCACAGAAAAAGGAGTTGTTACTTTGTTAATCGCCAGCTCCCGCAGTTCCCTGTCTGTCAAAGCAAACTCCGTTTTCTCTTTCAGCTGCTCGTTCCATTCCACTACATGCTTAGAGAGACTTCAGGTGCCTATGCACCTGAAGCCCTAAAAAGGTATCCGAAGAGAAATTAAAACTCGCGCAAGCAAATTGCTTTTTCTCCTCCACCACTCCTGCAATACCCTTAAAGTACCTCAGATGTGTTTCCCACACTGAGTTGGACATCACCCTCATACGGACACTTGTTACACCAGTACCGAACTCCATTCGGTGCAAGTTTATGAGTTTGAGCCAAATGTGCCCTTAGCTCTTTTCCGATCGTAAATTTTATGAAACATACAGGACAGGACTAAATACCCTTGGCACCTGGGTGAATGATGACACTCGCTTCAGCACCATCAGCTCCTGCTGTTTGTTTATTGACAGTTATACTCTTTCCGATTGAGGGTCCGTCACCTATCATATTTCTATTGCTCATAACGGTCAATAAATGTGCACCAGAATTATGGGGGTGTTAGGGGCTAACAGTATAACCCCTTAAGATGCGTTCGGATATAACAAAATAACCCCTTAAGATGCGTTCGGATAAGATCTTTATTTCTCCTTATCCATGGAGTCCCGCCATGTATTAGCCTTGATCATTCATCCAAGTTTCTAGTTGCGCCGCATAGAGGCTACATGAACGGATTTACCACAGTAAATACGACAGACAAATCGTGGAAAGACTTCCACTCCTTCTCTCAAAAAACCATGGCTACCCAAAAATGTGTCACTGACCCCAAGTTTCAGCTTTGCAACCATTTTATTTGCAATAGGCAACTATTTATTTATTATGTATATAAGTTTTTTTGTGAGTAAGTAGGGTTGGTTTTTTGTTTTCCCAATGGTAATTTGTAAAATATTCTTTGAATTATTTTAAGCACAATTACTGCCGAGGCTACATAGTTTAAATGTTGAAGTCGGCAGATGGTAATAATTGTGCTTGTCAATGTCATTGAATTTTTTTTTTTATGTAGATTGATATAACTATAATATAGCTATAGTTTATATCATATAATATATATTTTTATTGACATATAATATTTTATTGACAAATAATATATAAATTTTATTAACAAAAAAATTATAAAAACTTCTGCAAAACTTATATTATTTTTATATAAGTTTTGCAGAAGTTTTTATAAATTTTAATAATTATTAATTATTACAAGTTATAAACTTAAATGATGATTTAGGTTTATAAGTTTTGCAGAAGTTTTTTTAGAAATTTTTTGTCAATAAGATGGTAATCATCCTATATCAATCTACAGCTATATGATATAGTTATATAAATCTATCATATATCTATATAACTATATAGTTATATAGCTAGAAGATATATATCATAATATGATATATATATATATATATATATATATATATATATATATATATATATATATATATATATATATATATATATATATATATATATATATATATATTATATATAATATTAAATATTACTTAAAAGTAATATTTTTTTTATTTTGTTTTCACTTTCTATATATAGTATATAGTAAATATATATATATATATATATATATATATATATATATATATATATATATATATATATACATAATATATATGTATATATAATATATATATAAATATATATATAATATATATGTATATATAATATATATATATAAATATAAATACATATATATTATATATACATATATATTATATATATATATAAATATATATATATAAATATATATATATATATAATGTATGTATATATATATGTATATACAATATATATATATATATATATATATATATATATATATATATATATATATATATATATATATATATATATATATATATATATAATTGTTTGTTTTTTCAGTAATAATAAGATATATATGTTGTTGTCTATTTGACAGGTAGCTTTTAAAGAAAAGAAATAACATTTTTATATCATTGAGAGCATAAAATAGATTAGTATCATCGGTAAACAGGAAACAATGCCTAATACATTACAAAATAATGTTTAATACATTAGAAGATTTGCTTAGATAATTGCAATGACTTAATAATATAACTAGATGCATGAATTTCCGCATTTTCCATATAATTAAGGTGAAGCCAGCGTCCGCCATTTTGCGGTACGGCAAAAATATATAACGCGACTATAAAAATAAAGCAAATACTAATAATTTAAGTAATAATTAAAATTTGAATTTAATGATACAGTTTCAACAATTTTATTGACAACTGTTTTTAAATTTATTTTTTATTTTATATATATTTATAGTGCTTAAAAATTAAACTCAGTAAATGCATTAAAACTCAATGAATTGTGCTAAATAAAATAAACTTTATAAATAATCATTTTTATAAAAAATCAATTATATGTGTTCAGAAAAAAATTATATTTTTCATGTTAACCTCTCTGCTTTCAGTTTTTTTGCCGCACCGCAAGACGGCGAACGATGACTTCACTTTTTAATTAAAGTCATGCATCTAGTTTTATTAATACGTCATTGGATAATTGCTATATACTACACAGTCGTTTCAATATTAGGAAAAAACGCTAAGTTTAGGTACGCTATCTATTTATATAGAATAAATAGAATATCTATTTATATAGAATAAAAAAAGAATAATAAAATAAATAAAGTTGTTTTTGTGTAGATATATATATTTTTTATATAGGGACAGTAAAGTTTGAGTTTTTGTCTTTTATGATTATGAATTTCTTAGTGCATTGTATGGATTTTCAAGAATGCTGTTTTATTACTTTATAGAATACATATCAAGTTAGTTTTTTGTTTGTGTGATATTGTGTTACATTGTGACTAAAATAATATTAGTATATAGTCTACTCTTGATATGGATATAGTATTTTTTGTAATTTGTTAATCACTTGTAATAGATACTTAAACTATAGTCTATAAATATGTAGTATTCATATTAGTATAAATAAATAAATTTAATTATGTTGGTATAAATAAATCAGTATATTAGTATAAATACATAAACTATAGTCTATATATACGTAGACTATTGACAACTCTATACTTGATATAGTCTACTCTTGATATGGATATAGTACTATACTGAGTATGGATATACTCTATGATATTGGATCAGGAAAAGTTCAAGATACTGAGAGTTGAATATAAAGAGTATTATAGGTATTCAGAGTAGACTGTAATAATCAACCCTATACCTTCTATAATTTTTAGGTAAACACTGTTGTTTGTTCTGTCATGCAACAGCAAATGAAATGAAAGTTTTCAGAAAAGAAAGACCTGTTATAGAATTACGTACAATTGAAAGCTTTCAAAATGGTTTTGAAAGATTTAAGAAAAATGGTGGTGCAAAGAAAAATGCTAAATATTACAATAATGTTATTACAGAACCAATTTTAAGAATACCTCTAGATCAGGTAAAATTATGTTGTTTATTTTCTATAGTTTTAACTGATGACCATTTATAACATAAAACTAATATATATTTTAATTATAATAATTTTTTCACTATAACTCTATCATAATTGTGTATATACATAGGTTTCTTTACCAAGTCTGCATATTGCCCTTGGTGTATATTTGAAAATTATTAACATGTTTAAAGAAGCAGTTTATGAAATTGATATTATGATGGCTGCATCAATAAAAAATAAAGACAGTTTTCTATATGGCTCATATGAAGGACTTTATTTTAAAACATATATCACATCTTAAAATTTGCATTGCTAACTTGAGGATCAAATCGAGTTAGTAAATGATGCTGTACTTGTAGCTATATTAAATAATCCAGATAATGTAGAAAATGTTCAGTCAATTTACATCCCTCAACTTGATTCTTTAAACAGAACAAATATGGAAAAAGAATAATGGATATCTTTAAATTTAATAACTAATAAACATAAATTTTATTTATTATTCATTCTAAACTCATTATTAATTAAACTAGAGATGGCAATCAAATCCATTGTTTAAAAGTTCAAAATACAAATTATTGCAGCCAAAGTACACAAAACATCAAATAAGTAACTTACCGAACACAAATAATAGCAGCTTAAGTAGCCTATTGTCAGTTTAGTAATTAGGAGTCTAATTTAAATTGTTCTAAATTTAAAATCGTGTTAAATCTTTTTGTTTAGATTATACTATATCTAAAATCATGTTCAAATCTCTAATTTAAATCATACTAATATTAAAATCTGTTTATCTATATAATTAATATTTAAAAAAAATATTAATTATATGGATACAAGAGTTAAAGGCTTTGGAAAAAAGTTCCATGCACTCAACAGATAGATTTGATATTACAACTTAATTTTAAAACTTATATTACAACTAATATTACAACTTAATTTTCAGTGATTAGTATATCATGGGAAAAGTTTTATTGGTTACCATGTACATAAAACGCTCAAAGTAGGGATTTACTTTATTAATGAAATCTAATATAACAAGATAAAATATAAAATCTAATAAAAACAATAAGAGTGTAACATTTGCTTATTCATAATATTTATGTGTAGTATTTGTTACACTACGTGTATTATTTAATAATTTGTAGGAAGAATCCACATTAAGGCTATGCAATTCTGTTCTTGCACTTGTTCATAAATCGGATTTTCTGGAACTACTCTTCAAGAAAAATCAATTGAAGTCTGCAACAAATACAAACAACTTTTCTATAAGTTTTCTAATTGTTATCACATGTTCTCCTCAAAAATTATAAGTACCAGTGAATTAACACAACTAGGTATAATCACCATTTTAATTTTGTTAGCTGAAAAGATGTTTTCTTATAATAATGACATATAAAATAAAAACAGTTAAAATTGCCACAACTGATTTGTATTTTAAAGGAACCATGAACCATGGGTGCTTGCAGAATTTTTTAATGTTTTAGATAATAATTTAAGTATAAAATTCTTAAAAGACCCATATGGGTGCCCAAATTAAAAAATAGGCTGTAAAAGTTAAAGGGTAGAGAAGGTTGAGGAAGCAAAAAGCAGTTTTAGCAAACATGTTTAGCCCAAACGAACTGACTTAAACTAATGCTTTAACTAAATAATCTTGTTAAATTAACATACAAATTGTTAAATAAGCAAGCAAACAAATCTAGCAAGATAATTTATAGTAAAATAAAATGAATGAGATTATGCTCTCTTTATAATACTTTTTTTTAGATTTAGAGACATATATTTCTAATTTTATGAAGTTTTATTATGTCAATTGGCCAAAGGCTTGTATCGCGCCTAAATTACACATGATGGAAGATCATGCTATTTCATATTCTGCTACCGTGGCGCAGTGGTTAGAACGCTTGCTTTATAAGCAGGAGATCGAGGTTCGAAACGAGCTCTGGACTATTTTCGCGTCACGGTAAGGAAGGAGGCGTGAACTTCCTGGTTTAATGCACTTCCGCGATGCTCTGTGATAAGACCGTTAGGACTTCTTGGGGCACCTAAAATAAAAATTAAAAAAAAAAAAAAAAAAAAATTTTTTTTACGAAAATGGGGTGCTGAGTTCGGTTTTTTACGGTGAACAACGAGGTGAATCTATTCATCACGAGTTCAATAAGTTAAGTAGGATATATCAATATATTCCTTGATATATCAATCTATTCCTAAACGAATAAAATGCATCCTTAAATGCCACCATCGGAAAACTAATTGTCAAAACAAATTTTTGAGACCAAAAATAAGAAGAAGGAAAAAGAAATAAATTTTACTTAGTATAAAACTTTATTTATTGTGAAACTTTATTTACTACAAAAATATTTAAATGGTAATTTTGTAAATAAAAATAAAAGAAAATGTAAATAATTATAAAAAAGAAATATTAATTTTATATTTAGAAATTATTGGGAAAAAAATCGAGATAGGGGAAAGGCGCCTATGATGGCATAGCGCCTATAATGGCATACTGGTCATATTTCCATTAAAATTCGTTTTGGTAAAAAAATGATTAGACCTACATGACTATACTGACTTTACATTAGTTTTAATGAAAAAACGTCTCTTGTGCACAAGTATTGTTTTTATAATCAACAAAAATAGATTTTGGGATGTGCTGTTGTAGTTTTATTTCCTTCATATATTTAAGATTGTGATTTTACTATTAACTGTGCAGAAATAAAATTTTCATGCATTTTATATTCAAGTTTTGTGCATTTAGTGGAATAGTTACTTTAATTTTATCTTTTGAACAAAGCAGACACAGCTTTAATGAAAATTATGACTTTTACCCATGATGGCATACTGACGAGTTGGGGGTGTTGAAATATTGACGAGTTGGGAAAACCTTTTTTTTTTATAAGAAAAACTTATTTTTAAGTAAAGTTAAAAAATAGCGATGCTCCAAAATTTTTTTTTGGTCCAAAAAATACGTAAAACGCAATATATCCTATGCGCATGCGCAATATTTACAATGCTGGTGCGTAGCATGAAATGGTAAATTAGGATGGTTTCGAGTAATTTCTGGCTTTTCTGAGGGAAGACTCTAAGGTTAAATGAAATCATTAACCTTAGAGTCACAAAAAAAGCACAAGTATGCCAATGATGGCATACTTGTGCTTTTTTTTGCAATAAGAATAACTTATAAAAAAAATAAAACTGATGAAAACTTCCAGAATTATTATTTTTCTAGATGTAACAAGGAATGTATCCATATCAATATGATATGGATACATTCCTTGTTACATCTGTACATATTCCTTGTTACATCTGAATGTATATATATATATATATATATATATATATATATATATATATATATATATATATATACATTCCATATCGAATGTATATATATATATATATATATATATATATATATATATATATATATATATATATATATATATATATATATATATATATATATATATATATATATATATATATATATATGTATATATATATATATATATATATATATATATATATATATATATATATATGTATATATATATATATATATATATATATATACATATATATATATGTATACATACATATATGTATACATACATATATGTATACATACATATATGTATACATACATATATGTATACATACATATATGTATACATATATATATGTATACATATATATATGTATACATATATATATATGTATACATATATATATGTATACATATATAAATGTATACATATATATATGTATATATATATATATTTATATATATATATATATATATATATATATATATATATATATATATATATATATATATATATATATATATATATATTAGAGACAGTAAAACTATTGTATATTTCCAGTTTAAAAAATGTAGTTTTCGTTTAAAGGTTGGACACTATTTGGATCCAGGTGTTTATTAATTTTATATCTTTTTATTTCCTGTTTTTAATATGCTTTAAGATGAAATAAAATGTATATTATTTTATTGTTATAGAAATTAATCCTAAAATTTCCTTTATTATGACACATCCATTTTACTTGGCACCTCAGAGTAATACATAACTTACAAAATAAAAGATAATTTTAAAAATTTACTCACCAAGAACATAAAGCTATTTTTCTTTGTAGCCTAACAAGCTTTGTAGTCAAAAATAGTTGACCGAATCATATACATAATTGATTTCTATATTTTTCAGGACATTTGTATCAAGTTTTCGAATTTATGTGTCAAGGAATCAAAAATAAATCAACATTAAAAAACTATTATTTTTTGAATCTATTGACACTTAACCACACGTATATACAATGAAAATCATAACAGAGCTATTTAAATGAAATTGTATATTATAAATAAATAAGCATCTGGATATTTTGGTCATATATATATGCGTGTGCGCGCGCGCGCGTGTGTGTATGTATGTGTATATATATATATATATATATATCAGGGGCTATTCTAGACCGTTTTCGACAGCGTCGATCGTATTTGGACGCCGCGCAAATTAAAATTGGACTTTTTTTTTTTTTTTACGTTTTTTACGGCGAAAATATTTTAATCTTCATTTATCGATTCTCATGAAATTTAGCTATCTATATACTGATCTATATAAAAAGTAAGCCTACAACATTAATTTATAAGAAATATAAAACAAATGAATGGTTGTTATATAAAATTTTCATTAAAGTTAAGAACCTCAGCAATTGTAGTTAATTTCTAACGCATGCGTACCTAAACATTGCGCTTGTAAACGACTATATATAATATATAATATATATATATATATATATATATATATATATATATATATATATATATATATATATATATATATATATATATATATATATATATATATATATTATATATATATAATATATATATATACAATATATATATAATTGTTTGTTTTTCAGTAATAATAAGATATATATGTTGTTGTCTATTTGACAGGTAGCTTTTAAACCATTTAAGGTTCTAGTGTTTACCGTAGTTTTTTAATTTGGTTAATTAGATATAATGATTTACAGAGTCAAAAGCCTTACTGAGATCAATAAAAACGTCTAAAGTATATTTATTTTCATCAAAAGATTTGAGAATATCATGAACAAGATGAACAACTGCCTGATCAATAGAATGATCTTTTTTGAATCCAAGTTGTTTAGAGCAATTTGAAAAAAAGTGTGACGAAATTAAATAACGTTAAAATAAAGATAAAATGTAGCGTAACGAATGGCAAAATGAGACACTTAAGCACTAATTTATCTAATACTTTTGAAAAAATAACTTTAGAAACAAAAACTGGACATTTTTCAAATCTTTTACCATCTTACTTGAAGCTTACAAAATATGAATTGCAAAACTGCAGTGGTTTAGTCACCAGAGATCATTTATTGACAGCACCTATCCTGTCTCATTTTGCCCCGCTATGCGGGGCAAAATGAGACAGATTTTTTTTTTAGTAATTTAAATAAATATAAACAAAACAGATCTTTAAGAGGATTAGCAAGAAATACATTTTATAATATATTACAGCTATACTCAAACTGTCACTAGTCACATAAATCACATATTGCTTGACCAGTATTTTGAAACGAACAACAGTACGAATGAGCCTAGGTTGTGCATTTTGAACATTGACTCCACTTCTCTCTTTTTGCTGCCTTACTCCATAAACCATTACAAACATAACATTCCCAGTCTTCAACACTTAAACTTTTAACTTTTTCGTTACCCTTTCCTAATGCACTTTTATTTTCTATTTTGTGTTCTTTTAACTTTTTTGATTTTTCAGAGGATTGAAATATAGATTTTCTTTAATGATGTTGTTATTATCTGTGATTCTTCTCCCTTTTTTGGTGGTAAAATGATCTTTGGAATTGTTACAATATTAGAAAAGCATGGTGTTATATTAAAATCAATTTTTTCTGAAGATCCTGAGGGCAATGGTAATAAGATACTCGAATTAACTTGTGTCGAATTAACTCAGTGTCTGGAATTATATCCGGACAAAAAGGACAAATTCCAGATGTATGAAAGCCAGAACAGGCAATTTCTACTGAGGCAGCTTTATTATAGGCTTTGGAGATTATACCTCCAAGTTGATCAGTTGTTATTTTTCTTCCAGGATGCTCTTAAAAATCATCATTCCGCTTTCTCTTAAAAATCACCATTGGTGGAACAAATAGTTCAGTTACATTCATAGCACAAACAACGGCTGTTGTTACACCCCATTCACCACTTCTTACAGAAGAAATACAATGCTTGCCTTTTTTCGTTAAAACTTTGACCGGTTTACAGCTACATAAGTTACAGCTGTACATAAGTACAGCTGTAATGCCTGATTCATCGCAGTTAAAGATTTAATGAGCTTCAAACTTGTATTTTTTTATAACAATTTCTATATTATTGAAATAAATGTTCACAGAACTGCGGTTTAAACCATAAATACGATTTAAAGACAACCCCTGAGGCTTTCTTATTGAAAGGTCTGGATGTCTCTTCAAAAAACCACTTACAAAATCTCTTCCTGCAATACCATTATATTTATTAAATGGATGAACTATGTTATACTTTTCTACATACTGGAAGACAATTTGTTGAATGTCACTTATCGACAATCCATAATAAACTGAATCAATTTCTTTAATGTAGCTAACTAATTGATTTTTAGTATCATCTAGTAATACTTTTTTAAATGAACCAAGTGATCTTTTATGAATATTACAAGATTCTAAATTCTTTAATTTTCTTTGAATCCTTCTATGTAAAGCATCTTTATTTACACTAAATTTCAAAGCTGCTTTTCTCAGTGACATTTCCTTTAATTTTACGGAGTCGGTTGCCAATTCTCTGCTCAGAAAAAATTGCCACGATCAGTTTTTCATATATAGTTTCTAACCATATTTCACTTTCTAAATATATATATATATATATATATATATATATATATATATATATATATATATATATATATATATATATATATATATATACATACATATATATATATATATATATATATATATATATATATATATATATATATATATATATATATATATATATATATATATATATATATTTAAACAACTTTAAAAAGTATTTGATGAAACACAGTGTTAAATGGAAAAAATTTTTGTTAAGTGATTTTCTACTACTAATATATATATATATATATATATATATATATATATATATATATATATATATATATATATATATATATATATATATATATATATATATATATATATATATATATATATATATATTGCTTCAATTTGATTAAATATTTATTATGTTTAAATATAAGTTAACAAAATATAAAACATAATTCTATATTGGATAACAACTAAACATTTCAATTAATGAAATAAAAAGTTAGTAAATACAGTATAATAAATTTAAATTTACAGCACGTAAATATTAGTATTTGCTATGTTTGTTGTTTTAATGTAAAACATTAAATAAACATAATATTAGATATCGGCAAAACAAATACAAATAGTATGTCTCGTTTTGCCCCGCATCATGTTGGCATCGAATTGCCTAATTTCCTGACTATTTTATTGAAGAAATAAAATACCAAAGAATGGAAATGATAGAAAAAGACCGTAAGATTCTAATAACAAAAAAACTTTTAACATAAAAAGCTTTTCCACTCTCTTAAAAATTCCTAGTTTTCGCGAAGCCGAAGGATGAAATGATTCCCCTTCTACTCAACATTTTTATTTCAAAGTCACTCAAAATATTTTTCTTGACACACTGTCACACTTTGCCCCGAGTTACCCTATCATATTTTATTTAAGCGGAAACCCTGATGTCATAGAAAACAAAACAAACAATGAAAACCCTACAACTTTAAATAAAATATTGATTTAATTATTAAATTGCTACTTACATCATCAACTCCATTACCTTCTACTACATCACTAAAATTTTCATCAAACGGGTATTTAAAGTGATACAATTATTAAAAAGCAAGCAATTATAAAATTCTTTGTAGATAAAAGTTTATCCTGGCTTCCCCATATAAATTATATAAAATCAAAAATTATTAAAACTGTTGGCGCAATGTATCTAGTTCGACCATACTTCAATATGTTAAGTATTAAATTAATGTATTTTAGGGTATTTGAAACAAATATCTATCAGCATCTAATTTTTGTGTATAGATACAACAACAACCTTTTGACAGCAAACTTCAACAATAAGTTTGAAATAAATCTAAAATGAAAAGTATAATCTAAGATCAAAAAAGAAACAGCAACTATAAATTGCCCCGGAAATGTAATAGACTCTCAGAATTTTATATATATTATCGAGGACCTAAATTATGGAATTACTATCAAAGGGAATATTAATTTATGGTAAAGTCCTTAAATTTATTTAAGTTTTAAGCAAAAAAAGAAATTTTCAAAATTTGATCATAAAAAAAGTTTTTCTTTTTTCTTTTCTTAATTAACTTATTTTGTCTTGAAAACTTTAACGGTAACTTTTATTTATTATTTTTAGCTATTATTATTGTTTTATGTAAGAGCTTTTTACCATTATGATATACTATTTAAACATGTACAAAGGGGTTCTATGAAAAGATTGTAATAACGTAGTGTTATCCTTATCTTCTTTGAGTCTATATCTGCTTTAACTTTATTTTGTTGTATTTTCATTATATACTTTTATATTTTATATTATTTATATGTATACAAACAATATAAAAATAATGTTTATACTATGTTAAACTGAAAAAAAAAAAAATCACAACGTGGCACCCAATGCCATTTTTTCTAAAGTACTTTTTTTTTTCCTTTTTTTTATAGAAATTTCTAGATAAGGAGGATCTTTTTTAATATCACCACTCACCTATTAGCCTAGAGGGGTGACACCGAAAGTTTACTTTTAGTGACACTCTGGGTGACGCCAACAAAAATTTTTTATCAAACTTATCACAATCACTAAAATTTTTCTCAAAATCTTGTGAATCACTAACACTTTTTGGCTCATGGTAATCATAAAGAACAAATTCCAGCATCAGTTGAGTTGGGTGATTGTTTACTCGGTATTATCATCATTCTGTCCTAATTGATCTTCAATCTTAAAAGGATATAAAATCTAATCACAATTGTAAATTTTTCTTTCTTCGTTTTCTGGTGTTTCATAAGTACTATTTCCTCTTCTAACATTTTTTAGAGTAGTGACAAGATTTACTTTTTTTGGGTTTTTGTTTTTTTCCCATTTTTCACCAGGTTTTCTCTAAAAAAAATTTCTTTATTTAGCCAGCAAAAAGTCATTATTCAATAACATAATTATCTTCTACTTCATTGAACTCGCTGTTAATCTAAAGGATAAAAATGTCAATGTAAATACATACCGTAAACTTTGAATAGCGGGGTAACTTTGAATGCAAAACTTTTTTTTTTTATTGTAATTATCGCAAGAATTGCATGAAACTGTTCAAACTTCAAACATCAAAGTATTAAAAATAGTTTATATTTTGATTATTTAAAGTTTTACTTTGTTTATTGGTTGTTATTGTTCTTTAAAAAATGAAATATTTTGGATATTTTTCTCACAAAAAATAGTCAGAACACTTTGTACACTGCCTCAGCTAGTGTAGCAGCATGTTGCCTAAGTTGCATAAATTTCGCTTATAAATTTATTTAGCATATAAAATCTAAAGAAGTTTGTCAGCCTACTATAGTTATGTTCGATTACATAGCATAACATTTTGTATTAGCAGCGCCTTATAGCAATAATTTAATGTAACATTTGTACAAATTGCTACAAAAAGAATTCCCTTCGGAAAATTATTAATAACTTGAATAATTATATTGTTATTGAAAATGCATATACGATTGCAATTCTACAATTCTTTTGTACTTCCGCACAAAAGAGTTCTTGTGTGAATGCATTTAATAGCTGAAGCGCTAAATTCGTGAAAGAGAAAAAAAGAACAGTTTAACACTTTTCAGTTTATACAGTTAAAATTAAAATGCTAAGAAAATATGAAAGTGGAGCTTCTAAAAGAAGATTGAAGAAAGAGAGAGAGAGGAAATGGTAGCTAAACTTCCAAAAATGACAAATTTTTTTTCATCAAACCAAGCTAATATGCAATTTCCACAAACTGTAGATAGTAATAAAAACAATGAAAGAAAAGATGAAAACAATAACACGGAAAATGAGGTAGCCTGCCGAGGTCCTTCAAATGAAATTCAAGAAGTTGAAAGTGTTGAATCTACAATGCATAATAATGAGCTTGACTCAGGTACTCCAATTTTTACTATCTTTAATGACACCTCTAACATCTGCTAAACAATTTACTTTTTAGGCAGTTAATATTTTTATTCTATAAATTGTCACTTATTATTTTTTTATTAGGCTTATTTATCATGATTTTTTTTCCTAGATACCATTCTACGCGAAGACCCTGCTTTATGACCATTACAATTAAAGGAAAATGAACGTATGAAGTATTTAAACAAGGGGTATGCTTTTTTTCAAAATAAAGACTCTAATTTCGAATCTTCGAAGCGGATGTTCAAAAACTAGTACAGATATTATTCGGTTAAATATTTTCAAAAAGTGATGAATAAATGCGAAAAGTGTGACCGAAAATGGTTAATGTTTTCTGAATCCACTGGATGTGTATTTTGCTATGTTTGCAAGTTGTTTTCAACCGATTACGACAACGTATTTGTCAAAAGTGGCTTTTACAATTGGAAAAAAGCTAAACAAACTATTTTCTGCCACGAAAACAGCAAGGAACATATTCAATGTATGATTAAGTGGATAGAATTCATAAAACAAAATACTCATGTCGATGAATATATGGTAAGCCAGATTAAAAGGGAATTTAGTTATTGGTCTGCAATCTTAAATAGAATAGTAGCGGTTATTCGTTTTTTAGCCGGAAGAGGTTTAGCATTTCGAGGCCATAATAAAATTATAGGATCGTCAAATAACGGAAATTACTTAGGCATGTTAGAACTGTTGACTCAATTTGATCCAAATTTAAAGCAACCCATTGACACTTTTGCAAATAAAGGCAAAGGTAATGTAAACTATTTGTCTAAAACTATTTGTGAAGAGCTAATTGATATTATGTCTCAAAAGGTTTTAACGCACATTATTACCGAAATAAAAAAAAGCAAAATACTGAGGAATTATCGTAGATTTGACTCCTGATATTTCTCACGTGGATCAAGTTTCTGTGATATTTCGTTATTATCTAAATGGCCACGTGTATGAACGATTTTTTTGTTTTCTACAAATTAAAAGCCACGACGGAAAATCTTTGATTACTGACATTTTAGATCTACTGGAAAGATATGATATTGATATAACCAATTGTCGGGGACAGGCATACGATAATGCAAGCAATATGTCTGGTAGATATTCTGGATTACAAGCACGTTTAAAAGAGCGGAGTGAATTAGCTTTTTATATCCCCTGCGCTGGACATTCTTTAAATTTAGTAGGGCAGTGCAGTGTCAGTGAGTGCATCAATTCTATCAACTATTTTGGCGTTCTCCAGAGTTTGTATTTATTTTTTGTAGCTTTAACACATAGATGAGACTTATTGAAAGAAAATCATGCTACACTCAAGCGCCTATCACGATGGTCATGTAGGTCAGATGCTTCAAAAAGTTTAGTAGAAATTTTTGATGGGATTCATGCAGCGCTATGTAATATAGCTGAGGATACAGAAGAAAAATCTGATACTCGTCATGAAGCTTTGTGTTTATTAAATAAGATCACTAAGCTAGAGTTTGCATTCGTGGCTGTACTTTGGCATCACATACTTAAGAGGTTTAATGCAGTTAGCAAATTTCTTCAAAAAGTTGAATTAGATTTGCATACAGCAAGCTGTATGTTACTTTCACTAATAGACTTTGTAAAAAACTTACGAAACGACTTTACGAGATTTGAGAATGAATCAAAAAAACTTAGCTCGTTTATTGAAAAAGACTATTCGGATAAGAACAAAAGAAAGGTAATTAAAAAATTGAGCAACGGAGAAAACCAAGTTGATTCTTTGAGCGTATCCGACAAGTTTCGAGTGAATACATTTTTTGTCATTATTGACAAACTTGTGACACAATTAACTATAAGAAATGATGGTTACAACTACGTAAATAAGTTATTTGGATTTCTATCGAAGCTGTTAACTATTAGTACCATGGAATTGCAAGTTAGCGCGAAAAAAATTGTAGAAGTGTACTCAAATGATTTAGAAGATAGTTTCATATTTGAAATAGAACAATTTGTAAGATTATTAAAGTTGCAGCCTCCGGGTTTTTTTTCGCATAAAAAAGATAAATCTGAGACTGAAAACACATTGATTCCTCTGCATGTTTTAAATTGGATTGTTGAAACCGATATTATTAATGTATTTCCAAATGTTTATATAGCATATCGCTTGTTTCTAACTATTCCCATAACAAATTGCAAGGCTGAGAGATCATTCTCTACTCTTAAAAGAGTTAAGAACATGCACCGATCAACAATGGTCCATAGTCGTTTAAGTAATATAGCAAGATTAACTATTGAGTCAAAATTATTAAAAACTTTGGATTTCAGCGATGTGATTGCAGAGTTTGCGGGGAAGAAAAGCAGAAAAAAATCACTCAACTTAATTCAATAAAATAAATATAAAATTTGTATATAAATAAATATCACCCAGTGGGCACAGGACCTAAATAAGACGTCTTTTGAACGTTCAAAAGACGTCCAAAACGTTCAATAGACGTTTAAAAGACGTCTTTTTTACGTCCTGTGCCCACCGGGCAGTGATAGCGTTTTCAAGAAAGTCTTTGTTTTACTCATTTTTGTCGTTGTTAGTGGAACGAGGCCTCCTACTTTTAAATAGCCCCGGGCCCCGAAAAGTCTTAATCCGGCACTGCTTTATTGTATACATTTTTTCGCATAACTTATCTTCGTAACTTAGAATAACGTTTAAAGTAACCCCACTGCATAAATAGTTAGAAACATGAAATTTTCTTTGTCATACATATATTATTATGATTAAAAATTAAAATATCATGTGTATAAACAGTAAGTCACACATACACACATTGTTTCTAAGTGTCTTTATGTCATATAATATATGTGTGTACATTCAATTCAATATTGTGTTGAATTAAATTTGTTGAAAGTATTGTTATTCATCTTTAAATTTGTTTTTGTTTAGCGTTACATAGCAGTATTATCCCACTCTTATACAAAAACAAATTTACACAAGTCAGTATATAAATTATACTGAGTGCCAGTTTTCAAATTTTATGGTAACAATAAACATTATTAGATGAAAACATTAATAGATGTTCATTATGTGCAAGTTGCCACTTTGTTTAAAAACAGTTTAAAAACTTAATCCAAAAACATATGGAAAATATATAGTTTTTACAAATATGCAAAAATTAGCAATTGTACAACATTTATGTTACGTCAATCATGTTTAGTGCCTCTGGTCATATTGTCTATGGTTATGGTTATAAAGCTGACCATTTAAGGACAACAAGGACCGAAAGTGGACCATTTAATGTACGATATAATCAAAGTCAGTGCGGTTTGATTCTATTCACTTTTTTGACTGGTTTGTTATTGTTTTTTGTCAAATTGTAGGAACGTTCCTATTAGTTATAATCAAAGCAGTCTTTACAGTGAAAAGGTAGTTGAATTTACTAAAGAAAATAGTAACTTGTTGTGAAGAAAACAGTATCTTGTTCTATAACTGGTAAATCTACCCATATATTGCAATCTCTTGGTGTTGCATTTTATGGATCTCTTGAAAAAAATTGGAGGAAAATACTTCGTCAATCGAAAACCTCTTGTTCAAAAAAGCACAGACAATTACAAAAAATAAATCTTCTTTGTTCTTTATTTACTTATAAACATTTTATTTGTCAGATCAAAAGGTAATCAGCAACTTATTAGCTTAGTGGTTTTGAATGAAATATGGGATTTACCCATTAGATATAAATATCATCTTCAATCATTTGCCAGATGGTAGTTGTAATTTTAGTGCGCCAAGCAGTAATTAATGTACTTTAACAATTATTTCATGTTGGTGTTAAGAAAAAAGCGAGTTCAAAGAGAAAATAAAGTTACTTTTGACCTTGTTAAATGTATTTCTTTTGAGGGTTTTTTGGCAAAATATAAAGATGTTTTGCTTGCATAGTCTCTAAGTGAAATCAATGTAAATGAGACTTTTTTTATGCTAGTCCACGTAACAAAAATAACCCATTAAAACAAAATAAGTAAATGGGTGTTAGTTATGAAAGAATATTATGTTATTTTGGCAATAGTAAATTAATGTGAAACTAGACTGTTGCTTTTATTGAATTAAAAAAAAAAAATAATGCGTTTTTGAATAGGTTTTGCTTTTACAAAAAAACGCATTAAAAGTTACCCCATTTATGGTGTAACTTTGAATGACTATTTAAATTATTATTATTATACAAAATCCTTTTATTTAAATATTATTTTGAATTTGAATTATGTGAGAGTCAATCTTAGCCCCTATTGTTCATTTTGTTAAATTTCAAATATTGTCAATAGTGAAGGAAGAGCAAGTAAAAATATCTCAAAAACGTTCAAAGTAACCCCGGTTTAGTGTACCTTTATATAATCAGCCTATACAAAAAATTTTTAAACAGTTTTTGCTTTGTACCGAATATAGCAGGTAACGTTTTATTTTATCTATTTATTTCTATTTAATTATTTGAATTTTATACTATATTTTGCTATCCGAAAATATTGCTGGCTTAGCATAGAAACAGCCACAAATAGTCATTAAGACTAATCCAATGTAGTGTCCGTTATTGATCAATATTTTTGCGTACCGAAGTACTACTAAGTACAAACGCTGAGTTTGCGGTGTCTAGTGGCCGGGTGAATAAAAAAGCTCTTGCTTTTACTCAGTGTTTATGGAGTAGTTGTTTAGCAATTTCTCTAAAAACGAGTAAAAGCAATTGCTTTTTTTTTATTTGCCCGGCCTTAGATTTGAACTCATATTGAACAACAGTCAGGGATTCAACAATTTGTTTGAAGCTCTAACTAACTAAGATATCCGGCCATTTTAAATTGATCTAATTCTATTAGGTATGCTATAATTGAAATATAAACTTTATATAAAAAAAATTTTTTATTTAATAAATAACTTAAATATAAAACTAAAATGTTTTGGTTCGCAAAATAGTTTGCATTTTACCGACTACCTTTACTCACCCGTTGTGACTCTTTACTCGCCCGTTGTGATAACAGTGTTAAGAAAACAAAAATGTTTGAGCTAAACATCAGCTCAGCGTCTGTTTACAACTTACAACCTGTTTACGTCTGATTACATATTGATTTTAATCATATTTCAACCGTTTGCTAAAATTTTAAATACAATTTTTATTTTGCAAGAATTTACTTTTGTGTTCTATTAGAGATATTGTTTGATTTGTTTTCTATGACATCAGGGTTTTCGCTTAAATAAAATATGATACGTTTTATCTTTATTGCTTTTTTTCAAATTGCATAATCATTTTAAATAATTTAACCGTATTGAACCCCCTGGTTCTCTTAATTGAACTTGTTAACTCAACTAAACGTTAAAAATTGTATTTAAACATGTCAGACATTTAAAAAAAAATTTTAACAACTGATGCAAAAACAACTAATTAAGTCAACATAACAACTAATTTAAGATTAATTAAATTTAATGGCCTTCCTTTGATTACGAAGAGCTCTTCCGCGTTTCAATATATACACTTTCTAAAGTTTTATCATCAGACGTTAAAAAAATATCTTCAAGAAGGAGAATTCTGAATGCTTTTAACAGGTATCGCCAAACAGTACGTAACTTAAAGTTTTATTTTAACGAATGAGCAATTTTTAACAAGTATACAGAATGTATCGGGTAGCGATCAATTTATGAGTAGTAAACAAAATATTTGATCAAAGTTAAAAGTTAGAGTGTTAAAAAAATTAAAAATGGAGCACGAGACATGGATATCTTTGCTATGGACAAAACCTATTGCGTCAAGTTTCATTTGTTTGATTCTTTTTACTGCTTTAACAAACATTTACGTAGTATGGAGCATATATAAAAAAAGAAACTTAAGAAATTCGAGTACAGCAATTATAGTAGCGAATTTAGCGTGTGTAGATATTCTGGTAACGCTAAAAGATTTGCCAACCTTTTTTTCTGTAGCTGTGAGTGGACATTGGGTGTTTGAAGAATCTTGGTGTGCGTCTTATGGATTAACAAACGTTATTTTTATAGTTGTTTCTGTTTCTACTCTAGTAACAATAACAACGGATAAATTTTCACGGTTAAGAGAAATGGCGATACCCCAAGAGCACCCTTCTTCTAACACACACCACCCTCTTATTCTTGGCTACGTTATAGCTCACACCACTTTATCATATAGTTTATCTTTGTTGTGGAGTAAATATGTTTTTGTTACAAGAAAATCTTTTTGCCGTGTCGAATGGCCACCAAGAAATGGTCTAAGTGCAACTTTCTTGTCGTCATTTGTTTTTATAGTTCCAGTTTCATTTCTTATCTACAATTTATTGTACACAACTGTTTTAAAGGTAAACGATTGTGAAAAAGTCAAAATCGAAGCGAACCCGTATGAAAAAAAAGCGCAACATCAATTGCATATTGCAGTCTCAATTTTTCTACTGTCGTGGACTCCTTACGTTTTGGAAAGTATTATATCAAGCCATTCGCAAATTTCTCCTCTAACGGGTATATTTACAGCGAGCATTCCGTTACTGACAACTTCTTTGTTACCATTTCTATATATTCAATTTTTAATTAAAACTTTAGAAAAAACCTCAGCTCTTTGTGTTGTTGTTCAATAAAATGACGACAAAAGTTCTTCAACAAAGTGGCTTCACACTCACAATAAAAATGTCTTCAATGAAATGACAAGGTCTCACATCTTATTAATCAATATCCTTTGTTGGTTTGTGTGAAAAAGTTTCCGTGTATTAATTTTTAAGTTAATATCTTAAACTAATAAAAATGTTTTTTATGCCGTTTTTATCTTTTTTTTTTTATTAAACAGTTACTGAAGTTTAAATGCAATTCATTCTTTATTTTTGTTGTGCTTTTTTTCACACTTTATGCTTTTCATAAGAATACATTGATACTTTATTATTTTATATATCAACTGCTTTTTTCACAAAATTCTTATGTAAAAACCTGTGAAAATTTTTTAAAAATATGGTGTGTATAAATAAAATTGCGGAAAAAAAACAAGTTACGTACATTGAAAAATGAATTTTTAGTTACTACTTCTATCTAAATCCTACCCAACTAACATATCTCATCCTAATTTTCAGGTGAAACTAGAAAATACGCTGTACGGTTCCAAAGTTAGGTCTTTTGGTTGCAGAGATCAAGAGAAAATAGTATACATAAGTTATTTTTCTTAAACTGGACACCAAATCATTTGAAGTATGATAGAGTGGGGCTAATTAAGCATAGGGGCAAGTTAGGCAAATAATATCTAAATTTACGCATCAAATGACAAGAAATCTAATGGATTAAAAATAGGAAATCAGAATGGTAACACAATTTGCAACAAAGGTTGTTGGACGGTGGTCAAGTAAGATACAAAGACAATTTTTCTATTTTGGACAAAAAAAATTTATTGGTATTTTTCTCTAAGATTCTTTATAAGTTTTTTTATTTACAACCGAATTAGTGTAGGTATTTTACCAATTTTTTGGACTTTCAGGTATAATTAGCCTTTTTTCTTAAATTTTACTGTTTTCATTAAAACCTAACTTATGCGTCATATTGTCTTGTAGGGGAAAGTTGAGCAGCTTTGAAAACAGTAAATAAAATTAAACTATCAAACACAAAGAAAAACTTTGATAAGTAAACACAATATCATTTATCTGGCTATTTTACCATTATTTACTGCTCTCACTACTATCGTGGCTGTTCTCATTACCATCATGCTCTTCGTTGATCTTCTTTTGATCCAATTTTTTACAAAACCTTTTTCTGAATTGCTTTGCTTTATATTTGAATTCTTGGCTTCAAAAGATCTTGCCAAGATTTTACTTTAATATTAGGCATGCAATTTGCAATAAGCATGCAAAATAGCTTATCCAAAAGTGCAAACTTGAGAGACTATACTGAAGACCATGAATAGCATGCTTTTTTAATAATGTTTCATAAAAAAATATAATATAATAGTATAAAAAATGCTATACAAACTAAGGGGTCGTCCATAAAGTGCGTACACCAAAAATTTTGAAACTTGACACCCCCACTCCCTCCTGTTGCCATGCGTACTTTGAAGTCCCCACCCCCTTAAAAAGTATGTACGTTTTTTAAATTCCTCCCCCCCCCCCACCTCTAACTTTTTTTTTCAATAAAAAAGTTAATTAAAAAAAAAAGGTGGAGGAGGTACCTTAGATAGATTATATACGACCCCAAAGCCCTTTGTTTGCGGCACAGGATCCCAATTTGAATAATCTGTTCAAATATATACAAAAGTGTAAATGTGTACGCTTGGCCGAGAGGTAAATGTTATGTCTTTAGACGGCGGAGACTCGAGTTCGATTCCTGGTAATATCCTGTTGTACTTTTTTTTGTTTTAATAACGAATCAAATAAAAATAAACTATACTTAAGACCGAAGTTTTTTTTAGGCACCCCTTTTTAGTAAGTCCGTAAAAAACGAGTCTTACGTGAGATCATTAATTTTGAAAACAAAGCCTAAAAACCCAGTACCGAGGGTAGGCTACCCAAACCCCTTAATTGGAGGGGGGGCAGGGTAGCAACAAATTTTGTGCCAGAATCTTATGGGCTCTTCAGTATAATTAGTTGAATTTGGTATTTTAAACATTTCTATTAAATTACCCCTTATTCTCTTTTCTTGTAACATAATATTTCTCCTTTTTTAGTATCGATTGCCTCTCAGTGTTTTAATCCTACTTTATCTGAGCTGTACTTTCTCCGCTTTGCTAATATCTTTAATCCAGTATGGGCTCCATACTGTTGCAACATTTTTGAGTTATGACCTAACAGTTTTTATATCGATTTTTAGTAACTTCAAGTTATTAAATTTTTGTCATGTCAATTTATTATCTTGGGTGATTAAAAAAATATCCAGTAGTGGTGTGGTGGTAGAGTGCTTGCTTCATAAGCGAGAAGCTTTGAGTTTTTCCCTGGTAATACCACGCTTAACTTGTTTCTCTGCACAACAACCTTGTTTTTCAAGGTTCGTGTTTTGGAGTTTATGAACTGAGAGAGGCTTTTAACCACAATAAAGTAGCCTCCTCGTCTGTAGTGACCCTATCGGCTTTGGTGATTTAACATTAAAAACAAAAAAGATAAAAATAGTTTATTTGCAGAACAGCTTTTAAGTGGCACATTAAAATATTAAAAATGCATGTTTTATGAAAGTATTTTATAAAGCTAGGTCCGAAAAATCATAGCCGGTAGTTTACTCCGTAAACCTATGAACGTTTTTGAGATATTTTTACTTGCTTTTCCTTCACTATTGACTATTTTGATAAGGTTGACTCTTAAATAAATAAAATTCAAAATAATATTTAAATAAAAGGATTTTGTATAACATTAATTTGATTAGTCATTCAAAGTTACCCCACAAATGGGGTAACTTTGAATGCGTTTTTTGCAAAAGTAAAACCAATTCAAAAAACGCATTGTTTTCTTTTAAAATTTAATAAAAACAACAGTCTAGTTCACATTTTTAATGTGAAATATTATTATTATTATATATTTATTATTTTAGCAATAATTTATTATTGCTAATTTTATATAATATTATTTCAGAACAAACACCTAATTAAAAATAAATTTTTTTTTTTCGTTTTGTTTTAATGAGTATGTTTTAAGAGGACTAGCATAAAAAGAGTCTCATTCACATCACATCAGTTTCACTTACAGACATTCACATCAGTTTCACTTACAGACATTCACATCAGTTTCACTTACAGACATTCACATCAGTTTCACTTACAGACATTCACATCAGTTTCACTTACAGACATTCACATCAGTTTCACTTACAGACATTCACATCAGTTTCACTTACAGACATTCACATCAAGATAATGCAATCTTTACATTTTGCCAAAAAATCCTCAAAAGAAACATTTTTTTCAAGGTCAAAAGTAATTTTCTATCCATTTGAGTCCCTTTTTTTCATGATATCAACATGACACAATTGTTAAAGTACATTAACTTGCTTGGCGACTACTATTTTAATGTTTTTATCACTATCTGGCAACCAATTGAAGGTAATACTCACATCTAATGGGTAAATCCCATATTTTTTTTCAAAACCACTTGATTACCTTTTGATCTGACGAATTTAATTTTTATAAGTAAATAAAATTAGAACGAAGGAGATTTTTTTTTTCTATAGTATTTTCCTTCAATATTTTTTATGAGGTCCATAAGATGCAACATCAAGAGGTTTCAATAAATGGGTAGAGTTACCACTTATAGAACAAGATGTTGTTCTCTTTACAACAAGATACTATTTTCTTTAGTTAATTCAAGTATCTTTTCACTGAAAAGATTGCTTAAATTATAGCTAATAGGAAATTCAGTTCCTGCAATTTGACAAAAAACAATAACAAACCAGTCAAAAAAGCGAATCAAACCGACTTTTATTGTACTTTACATTAGACTTTTATTGTTATGTACATTAGATGGTTCACTTTCAGTTCTTGTTTTCCATAAATGGTCTACTTTATAAACATAACCAAAGACAATTTGACCAGAGGCACTAAACATGATTGACGTAACAACTTGCATCCAGTAAACAACTGATAATATTTTTTATGGTAAACCACTATTGTTACCATAAAATTTGAAAAGTGGCATTCATATATTATATACTGTCTTGTATCAACTTTTTTTTTGTATAAATGGGGAATAGTAATGCTATGAAATGCTAAACAAAAGCAAATTAAAAATGAATAACAGTACTTTCAACAAATTTAATTCAACAAAATATTGAACGTGCACACACATTTTATACGATGCATTATTTATATAAAATTTAAAATTTATTAGAGTTCTGCAAAAAAATATATATACAGACAGGGGCGGACGGTAATTTTTTTTTTTTTTTTATCGGTTTTCATGACTTTATAAAGTATCTTTACCATTTAAAACCTAAGGCGCCCAACATTTTCAGTCATTGACTTTGATGGATATTTCAGGTTGTGTACTTACACAAAATCCTTAGGTCCCGAGAAGAAGTTTAATTTTTACTTTTTAGTTCATTTCAATGTTGATTTTTAAAAGTTTCTTTAAATACATTATATATTTATATTCTTTTTTAGCGATTTCTTTTAGTTACGCTAAAGTAAATTTTTTTTCGTGTTATTTGTTTTAACTACTTTTTTAAAAAGTTTCGATAATTAACTCATGTTTGTTTTGGGCGGACAATAAAATAAATAAACCAACAAGAAAGCAAGTTAAATAAAATGTTGTAAAAAGGGTTACAAACTGTAATTTGTAATGACCTTAATTATGAATAAAAAAACTTACATTATGAAGAGTTTATCTTTCTAGAAACGAAAATAAAGTTTTACACTGTTAATTTATAATTTAACATTTTTTTATTGAAAATGTTAAGAAAACTGTCAGGTTTTCAGAGAAAAAAATTTGCCAAGGACTTTGAAGCAGCCCATGAAGCTGTTTTAAGTTAAGTGTCAAAACTAACACATTCTTTCCATTCTCCAAGTTTTTCACAATTGTGTGAATCAAAAATTTTGTGTGATGAAATTCCTTAAAAACATCTAGCGAGATCTCCATTCTGTCTCAATCTAACCAAGGAAAGGTAATGTGAGCAACTCTCTGTTGTGTAGTTCAACTTCTTCAGCTAGTTTTGCCACATGCTTATCAACTTCATCTTTAGACATTTGTAGCCAAAAATCGGATGATAGTTTTACAATTACAATAAATTTTTAGCACAGAAGTGATACTTGCAGATTTTTATCTAATGATCTGTTCAACATGGCCGGAACGACTTGCTATAAGCGAGAGAGACTGCATCATCAAAATGAACCTAATACCTTTAATAATATCCTTATCTTAAAACCAAAAAACGCCATTTCTCAAATGAATTTTGATACAGGGTTGCAAGAAATGATGAACAAGTAAGACGAGATGGCTTATATATTCTCCAGAAACTAATTCAGCTAATGGTCTTCCTTTTCATCAGTTGGACCCAAGTCCAAAATTATATTTTGAGAAAAAAAAGGTTTCAAAAAATGAAAAAGTTCACAGAGCAATCATAAAAGAGACATCTTCATCTCATTTGTTTTGTTCTGAGAAATGGATCGAAACAACAATCAGGATAAAAAATGAATAAACTGTCGGTCAAGGTCTTATCCAACAAATTAACAATGAAAAGAACGGTGGAGAAGCATTCTTAGAAAAATAGTGTCAGTGGTTATGTACTTAGCGAACATAATATTGCATTCCATGGAAGCTCATCGAAGAAGTACACCAAAATAATGGGGACTTCTTTGGTCTTATCCAGTTATTTTGTAAATTTTGACCCAATTTTGATGGAACATTTACGCGAATTGAAGATGGAGAATAACGTTCACAAATCCTAATTGTCAATATTTAAAACGAGGTCATTAACTTCTTAGCTTTGCATTTAAAAGAAGCTATTGTGAACAAGGCAAAGTGTAGAAAGTTTTTTTATGTTATTATGGATTGCACTCCAGACCTTAGACAAATAAGTTTATATACGCGACTATTACTGGAGGAAGGGGGCGCCGCAACTACATTTGTCCCGGGCACCACCAACCCTAGGGACGGCCCTGCAGACACACAAACGTGTGTGTGTGTATGTGACTTACTCTTTATACACATGATATATTTATTTTTAATCATAATAATATTATCTATAATACATTAATGATAAAAATAATCTTTAAATTGTTTTATGTTTCTGAGAATTTATGTAGTGGGGTTACTTTGAACGTTATTCAAAGTTACCCCGTATGCTAAAAAATGTATACAACACAGTATGTTATGCTATAGCAAAGGAACATAACTATAGTAGGCTAATAAACTTTTTTAGATTTTACATGTTTAATAAAATGGTAAACAAAAATAATGTAACTTAGACAACAAGCTGCTACACCAGCTGAGACAATGAATAAACTATTCTGACTAATATTCTTGGAAAAATATCCGAAATATTTCATTTTTTAAATAACAATAACAACCAATAAACAAAGTAAAACTTTAAATAATCAAAATATAAACTATTTTTAATACTTTGATGTTTGAGGTTTGAACAGTTTCATATAAATTCTTGTTCAAAAATTCATAATTACAACTTGAAAAAAAGGGTTATCCCGCTATTCAAAGTAACCCCGGTTTACGGTGTTACTGTTACCTAAAAATTATTATCCGGCATACCCGGTACATGGTATGACTCAGCCGGATGGATATTTTTTATGTATGAATTTTTAATTTTGAGCTGTTACAAAGGTAAATCTTAATTTTAAAAAAATTATACAACCTTAATCTCCATTTAAAAAAAATGACTGGTAAAAAAAAATAACATGTAATTTATGCTTACAATAATTTTTTAAAACAAGAAGCTGATTTACTAGGGTAGCCTAGCCACGGCTCTATGTGTATGGTTCCAAGAAAGTTTTACGTTTATAGGTGCTCCAAGAAGTTTTAACAGTTATATCACAGCACCGCAAGAGAACATTTAGCAAAGAAATTCACACCGTGGCTGCTCATAATATCTGTTCATAAATAATAAAACACAATACCTATTATTTAGTGCAGCTTGTCGTTTTCTAATGTTGTTGGCTTAAAATCAAATAACAATGTAAATAATTTAGTTTATATCAGTAGTCATTTGAATAGCTTTAAATGTTTACTATCCGCAAGAATTTTTCAAGTTTGAAAAATAAAAAACAATGTTTTCTACTTTTTGTTCAAAAATTATCAACGAAGATGTACTGCATCAGGTATCTCTTTACTGACAGTCTACTCGATACTCGTCCGCATCTATCACTCAAGTAGCATACGTACTACATACTACTAACATATAATATAAGACATAATGTCTTTATGCTTCTCTTTTACCAATTTAAAACTTCATCCAGATAATTTTTTTAAATGTTAACCTAGGTCGGATTGATTACTGTTTGCAGCAAGGTATTCCACTGGGACACAAGACGGTTTGCAAAGACTTTCTCAGTAGTACCAGTCGTTGTTTATGACCTTGCATAATCTATTTTGATGACGATGGGCGACTCATGTATTTAAAAATCTGGATGGAATATTTTTGTTAATTCTAATTTTTTTACTTTTTCTCAAAACCATATTAAGAGAAGTCATTCACAAAATTATACTCCATGTAATGATACAAGAAGGTTTTTTTAAGAGAACAAATTATCAAAGTATGGAAATCACTTCCTAAATACATAGTAGATTCACCTTCACTGTCCGCATTTAAATCAAATGTGAAAAATGTAAACTGACATACAAAACAATCAATTTGTCTCAAAACTATTATTGGATGGCCACACGACAAAATATTGTAATCTAATATTAACATTATAATATTTACAATATAAATATGTGGGATAAACTATTGACCTCGTACAACAATTTTCTCCATGATCAAAAACAAGTTAATGGTTGTGCTGTTTAATATATTAACAATTAACTTAGTTGGACATCCATAAAGTACGTACGCAGTAAAACCATTGATTTAGGACCCCCTCTCGTACGTACAGCATACAGATGCGCGCCTTATACGCATCTGTATGCTTTCAACAACCACCTCCCCCTCTGCGTATGAACACAATATTTATTCAAAAATCACCCCCAACCCTGTTTTCCAATATTTTTGTTTGTCCAAGCGCATAGATTTTTCAAGACATTAAAAACAAACAAATTTTTGGTAATTCAACAATTCTCTGTTACATAACAAAATACGGATTTCTTAAACGCGCGAAATTTAATGCTTTTGTTGAAAAAAAAGAAATCAACTTTTACGAGAGATAGTCAAACCGCCAAGCCGGCAGTTAGTCTAAAAAAGATGTCTTGTAGACGTTTTTTGAACGTTCTGAACGTCTTTTGAACGTTCTAAAGCTGTTTTTTTTCAGACCATATGCCGGCTGGATGTGTACACTCTGTTTTTAACACACCTCCCAACCGTGTACGCTTTTGGACGTTATTGGGTAACCCCTTCCCCATACCTGCGTATATACTTTAAAAGAAGACCCCATATTTAAATGCAAAATAAAAATTAGACTTGATCTTTATAAAACATTTATGTATATTATCAACAAATCAGTAAGTTTATATTGCAGGCCCGTAGCAACCGGGGGAGCAGCAGGGGCATTTGCCCCCCAATAATTTTTCAAATAATCTTAAAAAAATGGACTGGAAAAAAAAAAAGGTCCTTAAAACTATTTCGGGGCCCCTTAATCCAGCATTGCCCCCCTCCCCTACATAAATTTTGTTCCTACGGGCCTGTATTGTATCAGGGGCGGATCCAGCATTTTTTGATATTTGAGATAACTAACTTATATATATGTTTTGTTTTACTTGTTGTTTTTTTTTATGTGCATTTATATGTTTATACTAAAGTCAAATAAAAATGCTTAGCAAAAAATTGCGATGATCGGAGCCTGGAAACAAAAATAGCCTAAAAATTTTCGCCCCCTGTCCAAACGTGAGAGCAACAAGTTGATAAAAGTAATTTTTTTTACTCTTTTCAACTAAATTTATTTTCATTTATAAATTTTAAATTTTGTAGTATCTTTAAGCTTTCAAAAATTAAGACCATATAAAGTTTAAACACCCCTCAATTTTAAAAGGTTACAAATTTTATATGACCATAGTTTTTGAATGTTAAAATTATTGTATAACAGCCATTTAGGGTGGGGATCTCTAGGTTGCACAAAATTTTTTTTAAATTTTTAAAGGTTTTTTATAGTTTTCATTTAAAAAGAAAGTTTTTTTTCATCGCAATTCCTTAAGGGATTTCATAGTTAAATAATTTTTCCGAACATCAATAAAGTTCTATGAACATTGATGAAAGTTCATTGATATTGATAGTTCTATGAGCATGAATAATTCTATTATACTATACAAACTATACTATAAATGTATTGATACTATACTATAAAATTCATAAATATATATATATATATATATGTATATATATATATATATATATATATATATATATATATATATATATATATATATATATATATATATATATATATACATATATATATATATATATATATACATATATATATATATATATATATATATATATATATATATATATATATATATATATATATATATATATATATATATATATATATAATTTAATAGAAACTTTTAATATCCTGTTGCTCCTAATCCTTTGTTAGTAGTTAGAGTATTCTTTATAGTAAGTTCAAAGTCACTGTATGGTTTACTATATAAAATAACAAGGAAAGTTTTTTATCTTCTTATAAATCTTTAATAGGCTGAGGGAGTAGGGTAGAACAATAATATCCTGGGATTAATTAGCAGGCTGGGAAGGCTAATGAAGGCCTGAAAGTAAAGCTGTATACTTATGTCTTGAGTAGTTGTCTTTTTCTTGCTGACTACACATCTCCCATTTCCTACTCAGGATATTCTATATCCAGAAATAAAATACCCTGAATAAGATAGAATATCCTAGCATATTTGATGCCAGCTCTGACCATATGTGCATAATTGCAATGATTTTTTAGGTTGTTGCCTTTTTAGTTATTTAGATCCTTCCAAAAGTTCTAATGATTTTATCACAGGGCACTGAGGAACAACACTACCAATGGATTGGTAGGTAATGAGACATGAAGTTTCTTTTTAAATTCTATCCAAATTATCTTAAATCCAAATGTAGATTTTTTACGTACTGGTAGAAAAGTCTTTAATCCTATTACACTAAATAGTTTACAGACATCAGTAGATTGTGTTTGAAGAACTAAAATCGTTATTACTACTCATTTTAATTAGATGTTTTGCATGTGTTTTAACGGCGATAATTAATTTGTTTACTCGAATTTTTTTGTTTTGTATATTCTGGATTCTTGCGTATATATCTTGCATAGCTAAAGTTAAGTTTCGAAAATCACGTATTCAAAAGAACAGGTACGCGTAAATCGCGTTTTGCGGAACCGGTTTTTATGCTAAAATTTTGTTCCATTTTTTTTTGACTTTTATTAGGTAGCATTAGGCAAACGTTTTTTTGTGGTATTTGTCTTTAGAAACATATATACACAGATATTTTGATTTTTATATGGCTTTTATGTATGGTTTCTAACTTTTTATGGATTGTTATGGCCCTGAAAATTTGGTTGATGTTCTCACATGAATTTATAGTATTATTATTTATAACTTTTTCATATTACCTGCGATGCATTCTCTAACTTTATCTACTTCTAACCTGTACTTTCTTCTATATTACCGCATCCTGATTATCTGTAACTGTACACTCTACATGTTCGCTTCCCAATTTTTTAATATTTTCAAAATTACTTTCTTTTCTTTTTTTACTGTAAATAATGATTTATTAACCTGATCTTATGGTAATGTAGATTTATCGCAAAAATGAATCCTAAAAAAGGAAATAAAATAAAAAAAAAACAACTGGTAAAAAACAGTATGTCCTGCCTCACCCAAAAGTTTTGAGTCTTGTAAATAAACTAGCGCTGTTTGAATGGACAGAGCATCAAATTTCAAAAGACATTTTGTTTATATTTATTATAACTATTATAATGTAGTATATATAATAACTATTATAATATAGTATAATTTGTCATAATAAAATATTTGTTACCATAAATATTATATGATATATAAAATATAATATATATAGTAACTACTATAATATAATACAATTTGTTTGTATTTATCATTAGCTGTTATTAACCATGAGCGAGATCTCGTCTCGTTCTCGTTTCTCGTGAGAAATGGGACTTCTCGTGAGAAACGAGAAATAGAAAATTCTCGTAAGAAGTAGAACGAGACTTAAATATTATATTATTTTCCAAATTAAAAATTATTATAATTTACAAAATGCTTAATAATTTGTTTTTTTAATTAATTAATATTTTGACTCCGTGATTTTAATAAATCTAATTAAAAATTTTATTTGTTTTTGACAAAAACAAATTAAATTTTTAATTAGATTTTTAATTAGATTTTTAAATTAGATTTTGAGTGTTGAGTGCCAATCTGTTGCCAGAGTCCTTTCAGCAGATTTGTCCCCTAATTCAAAACTGAAGCGCAAGTTAAACGTCAGACTTGAAACACAAGAACCAACATCTGAACTGAATCCTATTTTGAGCGAAATGTGCCAGTATGAATATCTCCCTGATGCCAAAAAAGACTTTCCGATTCTTGATTCGTGGAAATTGCATTCAAATACATTACCAGAACTCTCTTTATTAGCTAGACAAATTTTAGCTTATCCAGCAAGTTTAACTAAATCAGAGAGAGTTTTTAGCTCAAGTGGAAATGTCGTCCGATCATCCAGACACAACTTACACCCAGAAAAAGTAGAACAAATCATCTTAATCAGAGAAAACGTAGTCTTGTTGGAAAAGTTTGGCAAAAAAATTCTGAATTAATATTTGAAAAAGTTGTTTACATTTGACAAATGTCATTTGTGTCTATTTATCAAAACCATGTTTACATTTTTTTTTTTACTTGGATTTTAATAAATTTGTTTTCAAAAATTGTTAAATTTCTCGTCTCGTCTTGTTCTCGGTCTCACAAGAAGTACAAACTTCTCGTCTCGGTCTCGTCTCGGTTCGAAAAAATCTAGTCTCGCTCATGGTTAGGTGTTATTACTATAATAATTATTTCATCAATATATGAGAAGTCCATCTGGAAGACGCGCTCCAAGTCCAAGTAAATTGAATTTCAGAAAGCGAGTAAAAACTGAGTTACTCATAGTTGCGCATCAACAGAAATCGATATATTTTAGACTTAGCACGTTTTGTATATGGTCTATATGATTAAAAAAGATTTTCTTCAATGTTTTGCAAATGGCTAAAGTACTCAAAACTACTGAGTTTCTCTGTTGTATTTGATGTGTATTATATTATAATTTTTAATCACTTTACGAGTAGTTTTGTAATAGTCAAATTACATTTTTATAACAACATAAATTCTATTCGTTTATTTTTGACTTTCGCGTAAACTCGTAAGATGAGTTAAGTATTCTGTTTGACTATGTACGATGTTACTACTATTTGCTGAATTAACGGAGTTTTTCCGTTAATTTGAACAAAAAAAATGAATAACGGAAACCGTAAATTTTACCGAGAAAGTGCTGTCTCTTTGCTGCCTGACTTATTCCGTTAATTTGTACGGAAAAAATGAAATACGGAAACCGTGAGTTTTACGTAAAAAGTTCTGTATCTTTTTTAACGGACTTTTTCCGTTGATTTTTACGGTAAGTAGAAACTACGGAAACCGTTAACTTTTACAGAGAAAGTGCTGTCACTTTGCTGCCGGACTTTCTCCTTTGAATCTACTGCAAATTTTTTAACTGTGTTCTGTATTTTGTTGTCAATTGTTCTCAGATCTAAAAATTAAGCTCACAACTGAAGGAAATAGCGATTGGAAAAATTCTTCCAGCGAACTATCTAGTTATGAATTGTTAAACTGGAAGCATATAAATTTTAATGAAGACAAATGTAATCTATGATATGTTCTTTAATACTTCTTCTCGGTGTACGATGCAAATTTTCCCATTTCCGAAATAACCTTAAAAACAAAAACCTTAAAAAGTCCTTGGATTACCAAGGGTCTTCAAAAATCTTCAAATATTAAACAAAAATTGTATATAAAATATTTAAAGATAAATTCTCATGCTAATTTTTGCATATATAAAAACTACAAAACTCTATTTGAAAAAATTCGTAAAAACCTGAAAAAAATTATTACCTCTAATCTAATTACTAAATATAAAAATGACTCAAAACAAATATGGAAAATATTGAAAGAAATTACGGGGAAACAGAATACCTGTTCAAATTTCCTTCCGAAAATGATTAAAATAAACAATTTATGTGTATATGAACCAAATAAAATAGCGGAAGAATTTAATAAATACATTACTGATATCGAAAATAGGCTGGCTAATAGAATTCCTTCTACAAATATTTCCTTTAATGATTGTTTGACAACTTCAAATAATTCACTTTCTCCCCATGACATATTCCTAGATTTATTAATTGAAGAGTTTGAAAGAACCTTTAAATCTCTAAAAAGACACAAAGCAATCGGTGCGGATGGAATGAACGGGAACATAATTATTGATTGATATGAAAGTTTGAAAAATATTCCATTTAAAGCTTTTAAAACATCTATACAACAAGGGGTTTTCCTTGACCTATTAAAAATTGCTAAAGTTATCCCGATTAATAAAGACGGAGAAAAATCAAACGTCAATAATTATCGCCCTATTTCTATCCTTCCTACGTTTTCAAAAATTTTAGAAAAAAATTATCTTTGAAAAGACATACAACTACCTGATTTCAAATAATTTACTATATAAAAATCAATTCGGCTTTAAAAAAAAATAGTTCAACTGAACAAGCCATTATTCAGTTTACACGTGAAGTCTCAAATTCTTTTGCTAAATCGCAATAATCAAACTAACCTTAAATATTGACATAACAAAGTGGATCCTTTTCCACTCCTCAACAAAAAAACGTTTTTTGCCTAATGATTTACCTAAACTTTATATTGATGAAGTAGAAATAAAAAAGATTCCGTTTAAAATTCCTCGGTATTTATCTTGACGAAAATATGACATGGAAAACTCATATTGATTATATACCAACAAAAGTTGCAAAAAGTATTGGAATCCACTTTTTAAATAAAAATAATTTAAAACAACTATACTACTCATTTATTCATAGCTATATAAACTATGCAAATATTGCCTGGAGAAGTACAGGTAAAAGGAAATTGCAATGTCTTTACCGCCATCAGAAACGTGCAATACGAATAATATATTTTTTAAATCGTTTTTCAAATACAAAACCTTTATTCAAAGATATGAATGTATTAAACATTTGTGAACTTAACTTGTATAATACTTTATGTTTTACGTTTTGTTGTATGACCAACCCTTTATTAAATGTTTTTAAAGATCTATTTACCTTTAAAGTAAAGAATAAATATAGTTTGCGATATAAAAACTATTTAAAAGAACCCTTTTGTCAAACAAAGTTTAATCAAATTCTGTATAGATTATCGAGCACCTTATCTCTGGAATAAAATTGTCCAGCCTAATTTTGATTCATCAATCTCCTTTTCTGTTTTTAAAAACAAATTAAAGAATATTATTTTTTCAACGGATAATATATTGAAATATTTTTGAGATATTATTTTAACCATTTATTATTTCAAATGTTTTGGATTGTTATTTTGTCATAAACTACTTGTAATATTTTATATTATATTTATATTGTAATTTTTATATGGTTCTGGCTACAAGATCGTTATGATCTTCTTCCAGATTCCAAGTTTATATGTTGTATTACATGTAAATCACGACATGTAAATATTGTAAACTAAAACTAACCTAAAAAAAAAAAAAAAAAAAAAAAAACTATCCATAAAGCACATTTGTGCTGTAGGGGCTTGGTTGGAGATGAAAAATTAGTTAAAGGAATTAGAGGCATCTGACAAGAAATCATTTAAGTTGTGCAGTTTCTTGCAGAATGGAGTTTAGCATTTTGTGGCACTGTAAATTGATTGTTGTAACCAAACAATGAAAAAATTTGGTATTGGTTGAATTATTTAGAATGTACGGTTCATGCCTTAAAGATTATTTACGGTGTTTTGAAAAAAAGAGGAAATTCATGATTATTACTTGGACGAATTCTTTAAAAAATGAAGCAATTAATCTGAATGGTGATTCTATCTTCCAAAAAATTATAAATAATGTTCAAAATTTGAATATTATTCCATCATTTTGAACTGCGCATCTGATGCAGCACTGTGGTGCAGTTACATTTTTCTTTGGGGTTTGATTTAGACTCCAAAATGTTACTTAATACTAGGGATACTAACTTTAAACTTAATCTAAAGTAATCTAAAATTAAAAATAATTATAGTTAAATTAATATAAACAGAAATTGATAAAAGTATTTTTACCTGTATGGTTTAAATGGTCTTAGGGGTTAATTTATTAGTATTTCTGTTTACACACTTTAGTTGTTTTAATTTTGTTTTTGGCGTTTTTGCTTGAATTTTTATTTTATTGTGCTTAGTTTTTTCTACCGGTGGTATGGTAAGTTATTTATTTTTATTATTTTTATTTATATGTTGCAGTAGATCGACACTTTTTATCATATCATCAAAAAAATATTAGTGCTTTACAAATTTGGGTGTGGTAGGGTTTTGGCTACTTGTAGTGAATCCTTTTTTACTGCAGTATGGAATAGGCGTAAGTCGCGGGGTAAAGCATAAGTGGCGATGATGTTTGTCTGACGGGATAAACTAGTTATAAGTGCTGATCCTCATCGAAACGCCAGTAACAATAGACGCGACTCTGAGGAGATGTTTATTACTTAATCACTACACAAATTATGTTTACACATTGGCATTAATGTTTTTTTTCCATTCTGAGGCCTTTCATTGTTGTATGCGTACTTTTTATTTTTTAATGTATTTTTTGTTTTATTTATTTTTTATTTGGTGATATTTTTTTTTTTTTTGTTTATCTTAGTTCATATTAGTATTTATATAACAATTTATTTTTTTAATTATTATTATTGTTAGTACTGTTTAGGTGCATTGTCTGTCTTATTCATATTTTGAATATTCCTCTATTAATCTTTATTTTTGTCTTGACAACTGTCAAAATATGCTTTGTTTGAAAAATAATTCTCCTCTATTCTAATGTACTTCATTTCTTCCCTCAAGCGTTCACTGCTCGTGTGTGACCATTCGGCGAATTTTATATATGTCAGAATATATGCCAAAGTTTATAAATAATCTAAAATTAAAAATAATTATAGTTAAATTAATATAAACAGATTCTCAAAACTATTTGAAGTGGGAGCCATATGCTCCCTAAATTTTTTTAAACGGTAAAATAAGTAATTTTTGAGAAACAATCAAAAAATACATTTTTCACTAAATTTTTCAAGAGCGTATTTAGCATTAATAAATGCTGAGACCACCATGTAATTAGTTGTCAGTTTTCCAGCTCCACTCAAGTTAAAATACAATATTATTTTTCAATATTTTAGCCCAACTTTCACAACTACATTCAAATATTTTTTAAAAACCTAAACTCATAAACCTTTCCATAAATCTATATTTGTCTGGGGAAATATTAAAAGTAATTATATTTAAATTGGTCGGAACATAAAATTTCTTTTGAAATAGGCTTTCGACCAAAAATTTTAACTTTGTTCCTAAATCTCTCGTTATTAAAATTTTTGACAATTTATTCAATTTTTGATAATTTATTCATGTTCATATTAAAGCTCATAGTTAGCTTTTGAATCCACCATTAAAAAAATAGTTAAAAAGTTCAATTTGGGCAGCTCTTCGTCCCACTGTGTGCTGGTTACAAAAAGCGAATGACTAAGATTTTACGAATATAAGAAATTGGGAGAAGACCAGAAGAAATAAATGAATATTTTGTGGGATTCCAGCCTGTTAGTGACAGAACTGATTTATGTTTCGCGGAAGCGTGCTTACAAAAACTTGACTATCTGAATTTAAGTTTACACAACGTCAGAGGCCAAGGAAATCACTTTGTGTGTTCATTCAAAATCACTTTGTGTGTCATGTGGATGTCACATTCTCAATCTAATTCTTGAAGACTGGGACATCCTACTGGTCACCTTAATATAGTTCTTGCGAAATCTTTAGTCGTTGCAATAACTTTTTGGAATTTTGTTTCAAATTTGTCTTTTAGTTGAGTGTTTTAAGCGACATTTCTTGTAGTACGTAAAGTTATAATTAGTTATAAAACATCAAAAACAGCATCGTACTAACGAATTTTTCTTTTTCTTTTTTGTGACATTTCGGTCTAATTTGCGTAGACCAACGTTAGGCGTAAAATACCAATTTAAAGAACCGTTAAAAAATAAAAATTATAAAGAAGTCATTACAAAGACGACGTCAATAAAAGTTTTTTTTTTTTTTTAATGATTCTCTTAAATAGTGGTCTCAAACTATTTGATCAGAGAGAACTAATTTATTTAGATACAAAAATAACAACACAAATAATTGCCATTATGATTTCTAAATCCACCTTAAAGAAGCAATAATAAACATACAAATAAAACCTGGCTCAAATATCAACACTGAATTATTACTGGCGCTTTTAAAGGTTTCATATCACGAGTCACCAAAACCTGCTCCGAAAAATAGATTAACAACGAGATTCAGTTCATAATAGATATGTTTGTTGAAAACGGTCATTAGAGATCAAACCTAGAAACAATTGCCGCGAATTACCTTTCAAGTAAAAACAATCTAAACAATAAAGTTGCAAAAAACAAGAAAATAATGTTGCAATAACAAGACTGCCTTGGCTACCAACACTTGGACCGAAACTACGTAAAGCACTAAAAACAAATAATTTCAAAGTTATTTTTACAACACCACCTAATTTAAAAATAATTCTCTGTAACAACCAATTTAGATTAATGCCAAACAGCAACCCTGGGGTGTACAAGCTTACGCGTTTGTGTGGGGGAATTTATATTGGGGAAACAAAAAGGAAAATTTTGCAAAGAAGTATAGAACACTAAACTAATAGCATGAATGGCAATTGGCATGCTTCTTGAGCAACTGAGCATTGCAAAGAATGCCATGAGATATTCGAATGGCTGCACCCAAAAACTTTATCTATTAATAACAACTATCATAAAAGGAAAATGATTTTTAATTTGTAACGGTTTTTTAGATTGGTACTAAATTGGTATATACATCTGATGATGGTCTATGCAAATTAGACCGAAATATCACCAACAAAAAAAAATTCGTTAGTGCAATGCTTTTTTTTTTATGTTTTATAACTAATCTTTTAGTTGGCGTTTCATCACAGCAATGACAGATCTTTAAAATAATGTACAAAATCTGAAAAAAAAAACATCTTTCCGATACACACTGGGAATACAGAACCGATAGCGTGAAAGGTGTTCGTTATCAAATAGCAACCGTGTTAGATTCATTGGTGGATGCGGCTAAAAATTCCAAGAATCCAAAAGCAAGGTCCAAAACAACTGGACTGGCAAAACAAATCAAAAATTTTCCATTTTTTGTTACTTAAACTACATGGTACGTTTTATTGTTTCAAAGTGGTATCGTCAGCAAATTGATACAATCAAAAAACATAAAATTAGACATTGCACAAGAATTTATAAAAAATGCAACTGATGAATTGAAAAACAGTTCGAACATAAAAGTACAGATAAATTATAGACAAATCTAAAAAAAAAGTATCGAGTTAAATTTTTAATGTTTTGTTAGATCAAGCAGTTATGTTTTGTTAGATCAAGCAGTTATGTTGTTAACTACACATTTTGAGCAAATGGAACGTCACTTCGGTCTCTTTGGCTTTCTGCATAATATAAAAAAATTACACCAAAATGATATGATAAAGTGTTGTAAAAATATTGATCAGAAGAATTAATGCGATGAATTTCATATATTTTCCAACATTGTTCCAGATGCTGTTGTAATTAGAATAATCACGGTTTGAATACTGCTATTCCAAATGTTGCTTCTTCCCTTTGTATAGCTTTGACTATTCCAATCACTGTTGCATTGAGTTGCATCGGGTGAAAAAAAGTTTTTCCAAGTTAAATTAATTGAAATCTATTGAGAACAACTACGACGCAAGAATGCCTGAACAGCCTGGCAATGAACTGACGAGTGCAATAAGCCTTCAAGAAGAGCAGATGCGTTTTTATCTGTTTAAAAAAAATAATTGTTTTACTTAAAAAAATTTTAAAAGATAAATAAACAAAAACTTATTGTACGTTAAAATATTATAACAAATGGCAGTTACACTTGCAGAAATTAAAAAAATGCTTCAGGAAATGTTAATGGAATTTAGAAAAGAAACAGAGGCGATGCTGAAATAACAAGAAAAAATATTTGTCGAAATTTTAAGTGCAAACACGAAAATCATCGATGATTTCGATGATTTTCGAAAATTTTAAAGAAATGCTAACCAAATCAAAACTATAGTAAAAGATATTGAAGACGTAAAATTCTCTTTAAATTTTCAAGAAGAACTTTTCGATAAAAAAAATAGCTAAATTCTACGAAGAAAACAACGAACACTTTGAAAAGGAAAACATTCTAGCGGAAAATAGAAACGAAAAATACAGAAAAATCGATAATAGATATCGAAAAAAAAATCTGCGATGGAATACCAGAAAATGCAAAAGAAACTTGGATTGAAACCGAAGAGAAAGTTCAATCATTTCTATATAATAAATTAGGGCTGAATGGAGTTGAAATCGAGTAAGCTCATCGGACCGGATAGAAAAAGGATGGACGTCCAGGAACAGTTTTAATTGATTTACTTAGACACAAGGATAAAGCCAAAATCTTTCAAGAATCGCACAAATTAAAAGGAACAAACATCTATATAAACGAAGATTTTTCGCTCGATACCGTAATTATTAGAAAGAGATTGCTGAATGAAGTCAAAAAAAGACGTTAAATCAGTGAGAATGTTGCCGTCAGGTATGACAAAATTGTTAATCTAAATAAACTTTCATTAAAAATAACGAAAAACTTATTAGTAAAACTAAATGAAATATGATCAACCTCATAAATAGCTGTAAGTAAATAACTTTTAACATTTAACATGGCAGAAACCAATATATCAAACATTTTAAATATGTCTCACAGAGATAATATACTTTTAACAAATGACATTGATCCTGATGTAAACATTTTTGACAAACTTTCAATCGAAACTAATTATTTTAATGTCAGTGAGGCTTCTAACTTTCTTAATTCTTCATCATCTTCTTTTTCGCTGTTAACCTAAATATCCGGAGTATGAATAAAAATTTTGAAAATTTGAAAATAATGTTAGAAAATTTAAACCACAAATTTAGTGTAATATGCATAACAGAAACCTGGTTTCAAAATGGAGATAATTCAAACTCAAATTTTTATTTATCGGGTCATAAATCAATCCATCAAGCAAGGAAAAAGGGTGTCGGTGGAGGAGTGCGTATTTTTGTTATAGATTCATTTATTTTCAAAAAGATAGAAAACCTCAGCATAAATAATGCAGAGTCGTTAACTATTGAAATAATCAATCAAAAAGCTAAAAATACTTTCATTACTGCTCTATACAGACCACCTCATGGCAATTTCGAACTATTTCAAAAACATCTGCAGCGCATATTACCTGACACAAGTAAAAACATTTACTTAACAGGTGAATTTAACATAAACCTTTTAAATACAAATTGTGATTCCAACGTCAGGCGCTTCATAAATACACTTCTTCAGCACAGTGTTATACCGCTAATAAATAAACCGGCGCGTGTAACTCTTTTAACTTCTTCAATCATTGACAATATTATAACTAATAACTATATGATTTGTAAAATCGAAAGTGGTATCATAAAATCCGATAGAAGTGTCCAATTTCCAAATTTTCTGATAACTAATTGCTTAACCATTGAAGATAATAATTCCTTTACCACCTACGTTAGACAAATAAACAACAATTCTTTAAAAAAATTTCGCGATTTGATACACGAAAACAATTGGGAACTAATAGCTGAGTGCAACGATGCAAATAATGCTTATAATCTTTTCATACCCTTATTTTTTAAACAATATGAAAAAGCTTTTCCAAAGACCAAGAAAACAATTCATTCTAAAAACCTGCGTAACTCTTGAATGACAAAAGGGCTTAAAAAATCATCAAAAAAGAAGCAAAAGCTCTACGATAATTTAAAAAAAATAAAACTTTAAATAATGAAATGAAATATAAAAGATACAAAAATTCTTTTGAAAAATTAAAAAAACAAATTAAAAAAAACAATTACTCCAATTTGCTCGTAAATTCAATAGAAAATGGTAGAAAAAAATGGGATATAATAAAAAAAGTAACTGGAAAAAAGAAACTAAACATAAATACTGTTTTTCCAAATTGTTTACAAACAAAAATGAACACAGATGTTTTTGACAAAGACAAAATTGCTTATATATTTAATGAATTCTTTATAAATGTTGGTAAAAATTTAGCCGAAAAAATAATTCCGGGAAGCAAAACGTTTAAGTCCTTTTTAAAAAAAAAACACTCAATTATGAATGAGTTTGAAATATCCTCGGATGAACTTCGAACAGTTTTAAATTTACTAAAAACCAACAAAAGTCCAGGCATTTGTTTTGAAATCAGTATTTGATATTATTGAATCTCCTCTTTTAACAATATTTAATTTACCCTTTAAAGCTGGTGTTTTTCCTGACCAATTAATATTAGCAAGAGTAGTCCCTATTTATAAGAATGACGATGACTCTTTAGCATCCAACTATAGGCCTATATCAATTCTTTCTTGCTTTTCAAAACTTCTTGAACGAATCATGCATAATAGATTATATAACCATCTTGAAATAAATAATATTCTGTACAGCAAACAGTTTGATTTTCGCAAAAGCTATTCAACATATCATGCAATAATTGAATTAGTCAATAAAATTTTGAATGGTTTTGAAAATAATGAATATACTCTAGCCTTGTTTATTGATTTAACCAAAGCATTCGATACAGTTGACCACGAGGTCCTACACAATCTAGAGATATATCGAGTAACAAACAACAATCTAAAATGATTCAGATATTACTTAAATAACAGAAAACAAGGAATGTCGCACAACTCAGCATGTACACGATTACAAGCAATTAGTGCGGTGTACCCTAAGGCTCAATTCTTGGACCTTGTAATATCGTTTTGGCACGCACTTACTCTTCAGTACTAAAGAAAATATACCTTAAACAAAAGCAAGCGTGTCGAATAGTATGCAATGCTAATAGATATACCCACGCCAAACCATTATTCAGGGAAATTGGAGCTCTAAATATTTATGAACTGGACCTCCTCCAAAATTTATTATTTATGTTTCAATCGCAAAACAACTTGCTACCAAAATACTTTGAAAATCAATTTTCCACCATTGATCACAAATACCTAACGAAGTACTCTTATCAAAACTTTAAAATTCCGAAGACTTTACTTAAAATAACTGACTTCTCTATCTTATCTCGAGGACCGCGGCTATGGAATTCGATCGTTAAAGAGGAAATAAAAAACATGAATTCATCAGATCTCTTCAAAGCAGCAGTCAAACAGCACCTGTTCAACTTAGGTGACTTCAACATACTCTCCTATTTTTAAAGATCAAATCAATAATAATTAACTAAAACGAATTTATCCCTTTTTGATAACTACAAACGATGATTATACCATGGTTTATTTCTACTTACGAATTCTACTTATGGATGATTATATCATTCGTTTAGCTCTACTTAAGAATTTTTAATGTCACGCTAATGTCACGTGAAACTTATTGCAAAATTGCAAATGAAAGGGGGCTTGATAATAAGACTACAGTCTTCTACTTGCTCCTGTCGTTATTCTAATTCTTATCTAATTTATAAATGTATTAAAACTAATTGTATATAAAATAACTAGTGACGAAATAAATTACAAAAAAAAAAAAAAAAAAAAAGTTATCATACAGTCTTTGCATTTTACACAATTAATTCAAGACATTTTCAATTTTTTATTTTTTAGATTCATACATTGGAATGCAAAAATAACTGCGTTCTGCCTTTGCGTTCCAAAATAAAAACTCACAGGCAAACAAAAATGCATTTGACGCAATTTATTGTGTTACTTACGTAAACTCTTTTAAGCAATTAACCGCGTTTACGCACGCATTTAGTAAGCAACTTACTTTTTTTTAGGTTAATTACGATTTTGGTGAAAGTACCTAAAGATTTGTCCTAATTTTCTGCATCAAATTAATATGTAATGTTTTAAAATTTTTTACATTACAAATGTTACATGAATGTCTTTTGTAATTTGAGCACAGTGTCGGTATTTCCCCAGCCACCGGGGTAATTGCGACACCACTTTAGGGTAATACCGTATTAGTGTATTATTAGATATTAGTAATTAGTAAGACAATTATTTTACCAAACATGTTTTATTGTTACATAGAGTAAATAAACGTAGTATGTAATTGATAATAACAAAGTAAGACAGGTTAACTCTTTGAGATACAAAAAAAACCTTTTTCAAATTGAAGATTAATGAGTTGGGCAAAAGTCACAAATATAGTTTTCAGGAGAATCATAACCGCTACAATCCGTATGCGCCCATTTTTCACCATAGACACAACGATATCAGAGTTCAGTTTTTTTTCCATATTCACCACAAACTAGACACAACTCAGTGTCCTTTGAAAATAAATCAATCCCGTCGTCAAGCTCGTTATCATCACATAGTTTAGTTTCATCAATATCTTCCTCTAAGTTGATTCTTCAAAAGAAATTTGTCTACGACACCTCTTCTTTGTTGATATAAATTATTTTGGTAAGGTGAATGTATATATATGCAATAAATAAATCCTTAAAATTTCAGCAAAATCAGACAAAGCAATGACAAGATATTTATCGCACCGTGCAAAAAAATCTAATGTTGAGAAAAACAACAATAAAGATATTTTATGAGAAAAAATGATATTATATACATATATAAACATACAAATAAATAAATATGTATATATATATATATATATATATATATATATATATATATATATATATATATAAACTTGAACGTTATAATAAATACAGAGAAAAATTAATGTTAAAATAATGCTAAATCTTTAGTTGCTTTGAGAAACTGTTGTTGAAGTAGAAAACTGATTTTCTCTCAAACACATATTTTTAAACATCTAAATTTCCTCTTAGATCTTTTTTTCCCATAACAAATAATAAGCATTTAGATCAAATAAAGTTAAACACAAGGCTTTTATATAAGTAATAATTGTAAACATGCAATTTGTTCTTGCAAGTCATTACTTTCTTAAGTTAAGCAAACAGGAAACAGTTACTAGGTCTAATGTTTCTAATAGCGTCATAAATCTAGTGTATAATGGCGAAAAACTCTAAAATAGCTTTTTTTAAATATAAAAAATCCGTTGCTAGGGGTGTTACTTAAGAAAAATTATAACTTTATTAGAAAACTTACAACTTTACAGTATTTGAAATATATGTATATATTTGTATATATTTGGAATGTATAGATTTGTATATATTTGGAATGTAGATTGTTTAAAATTTCAGAATTTGTAATTTTTGAAAAAATGATTTTTTCGATTTTTTCTAGTATAGGACCACCTTAAATATTTTATAATTAATAAGGCAATACCGACACCTGTCAGCATTGCTCCGCGGTGGTGTGTCGGCGATACCCCGGTGGAACAAGATGGCGGAAACCTAACCCTACAAACTACTGCTAGCTCGAAATCCTAAAACAGCTATGCCAAAATTTTGGTTTTAATATGTATTTTTTAGCTGACTAAGTGTTTTTTTAGTAATACTAACAATTAGAATCTTACCTCAGTTCATCCAGGAGTCAAATTGATGACATGGAAACTTCAAAAACTAGTTATTTATTTATAGAAAAACACGCAGTACGCGTACTCGCATAAAACTCACTGAGCGTTAGTTTTAGTGTTGTCCACCAGGTAGCAGCACTATACAACAGCGCTTTACTCACAAAATACAACTATAAAGTTTAGTTTTAATATTTATGTTTTGTTTCAAAAGAAATAAACTTACCTAAAAGTTTTTAAAACTAAATTATCACATGACGTTTTGCCCCACACATAAAAGGGCATTTTCCTTGACCCAAAACTAGCTAATTGCAAATAAACTATTTTTTATGATTGTGTTTTAGAGTTTTTATACTTTGAATATTATGGAATAAATTACCATCAAAACAAACATTTCTTTATCGTAATCACACAAATAATAATAATACAATTAATATTTTTTAACTTTTAGTGGAGCATGATGTTCCAAAAGTCAAGTCCTTTGTGCATTTGTGAGACCTAGGTAAATTAATATTGTTAAATTCCTTATATAATATTGTTTTAAATTTTTATATATAAAGTTATAACTTTTCTAGTAATTTACTAACAAAATCCTTTAAAAATTTATAACTTGATTAAAACCAATTATTTGTTTGAATATGTAAATATCTTAAACAATAGTATAAAAGGAATTAAACAATATTAATCAAATGCTCAGGGGACTTGACCTTATGGACATCTTGCCCCACCGTATCCTAAACTTGAAAAAATAAGAAAGCAAAAGAAGAGAATGAAAACAATTGTTAAAAAAAAGGAAATAAAAAAATAAAACTGTAAGGTGAAAAGAACGAAGGGGTGAAAGTGCGTCAAAGTAAATTTAGTAAATACGGAAGACCGGGGTTTAGTTAGAACGTTTTTTTTTTATTTGTGAACTTGTGGTTAAAATGCAAATATTTTTTGAAATTATTTTTATTGCCTTAATACTACTTACTAAAGCACACAATATTAACTAATAATGATTAAATTTAGTTATGTAGTTTTTCATATACCTTTGATTAGAGAGCGGTAAAAAAATGTTCCAACGAACCCGCCATTGGGGCCAGTTGGAACAGACAGTGGGGTTAGTTGAAACATAATATGAAAGTTTAAAATACGGCATGTTTAATAATAAAAAATGCACTTTAACAAAACAAAAGTGTATTTTATGTAAAGGTTACACACAGTGCACATAATCTACTTTTCTCCCGGATTGGGCTCACCAAACAGTTCTCGGCAGTATATGTATGCTGCTTCTTGCTCGCTATTATTGGTTAATGAAGACTTTTTACGGAATTTAGGTTTTTTTTGTCTCGCATTTCCTTTTAACAACCTTATCTTTTATAGAATAGACTTTTTTTGGTGTAATTTTTGTAAGTATTTTCTTTTCTGGCACTTTCTTTGCAGTTTTTTTTGTCTGTATCTTCTTTCGCTACTTTGTTTCTGGCAATCTCGTCTTTCTCCAGCGTATCTGTAAAAATGCAAGTCCTTCCTTTTTTCAGGCCAATATTTTTTGAAACTCGTGGTGTCAAAACACCCAATATTGGTCAAGCGCTTTCAAATTCTTCAAAAATTTCATATGGGGTTTTTGCTACATCTGCTGGTTGAGTTTAGAGAAATCCTGGAGTTAATGGTTCGATATGCTCAGTATTATCTGGTTCTACATCTAAATAAAGACAAAATATCACAATCGAAATTTAAATAAAAAATCACATACATTGTTGTTATTATTATTATTACCAATAGCCAAGACAGGAAGTTCTTGACTGATAGTAGCTAAAGCAGAAACTTCAAACTGTACTATAGTCTCTGCTGATTCTTGGCGGTCTGTGATTTTTGAAGGCATGTATTCAACATTCAAAACAACTCCGCGATCAAATGGACGGATTCCGCTGACTTTAAACCCTGCACATATGTTTTTTATTGTCATTTCCAGATAAAATGCATAGTGTACACAGCTTGAAATGTCATAAATAGTCATTGTTTTGCCTTTATTTGCATTCATCTATTTGTCACATGCAGTGTTGAAGAATTTTTTAAAAGGAAAGTAGACAGATCTTTTTAAGAGCTGCAGCTTGTGTGAGCAGTGAGGCGGAAAGGACAACATAACAACTCCATTGGCTTTCCCAAAATCCAAAACTTCTAGGTTAATGTACAATTCATGATTGTCATGTAGCAATAAAGCTGATTGCTGTGGGGTGCATCGCACATGAGTCACAAAGTGCTTCATGAACAGCAAAAAACTCTTTCCATTCATCCATCAGAATGGATTCGTAATATTGATGTATCCTGTTGGACCATCACGAACAAAATGGTCACAAAAACTTACTCTAGGAAAGATAAGCATGGGTGGAATAGTATTCCCAGAAGCGCTTACGATACAACACACTATCACTAATTTTTCTCTCTCGGCCGATGTGACAGCTCTAATTTGCATCACTCCCTTTCCGGCAATATTCTTTTGTGGCTTTTATACAGTTGTTCAACCTGTCTCATCCACATTCAAAATATCTGTTTCGGTAAAGCCGTGTTTTGTTAGTATCAAATTCAGATTGTCAAAAAAAAAATTCATATTATATCTGTTAAAGCTGGTGTCACATAGTAACACAGTAACAGCAAGCATCGCATCGCTTGATGTCATACCTTTTGCTGGTGTCTTTCGTTTATAATAACGCATTCTAAAAATAATTTATTAATGCCAATAACTCTTTCACTACTGCAGTTTTATAAAATTTTTAATAGCCGTGACCGCAAATAGTTTTCAAGAGAAATTAGAACCGTATATTATAAAAATAATTTAAATTTAAACAACAAAACTCTTTGAAAAACTAAATAAAATAATTTTTAAAATTTTAAAACTTTTTAAACTTTTAAGTTTTAAACGCACAACATTTTAAACATAGATTCGTAAAGAGTTAAAAACCATTGTTTTTAAGAATTTAATTGATATTAAAAAGCTGCAACCAACGGATTGTGTCAAAGTAATAAAGAACTAGCCGCTGTTAACGGCGTGCGGTAGCAAGATTTAAATAAATAAAAACACATGCTAAATAATAAGATCCTTGATTCAAACTCTAATTTAGTATGCCAGTATGGATAATTATAAAATAACAAAAATAACACAGGTCAACTAAAAAATTTTTGTTTTTTGTATAACATTTCTCATTTTGATTTCAAATATGCAACTCAATTTTCATCATCACGTCAAGTTGTAAATATATTTGGGTTCAAATCTCTAGCATTTGAGTTAAAATCCCTAATATTGTCAAAAAAAATTATTTTAAAGTATTTCAACCTGGATCTCGAAAGTATTTTCATAGAGATTTTTAAAATGTTACTCGTTTGTAATAAAAATACTTTTTGTATTATTGCTCTAACTTTTTCAAGAGTCTTTAGCATTTTATAACATAATTATTTTGTCAATAAATTTTAAGGAAAAATATTTATGTTTTCTAAAATCTTTATGAAAATACGCTTTTTTTGAGACCCAGGTTGACATACTTTTAAATAATATTTTTTTCGACAACATTAGGGACTTCACCCCAAATACTAAAGATTTGAACCCAAATATCTTTACAACTTGAC
>NC_088931.1:41965000-41995000 GCF_038396675.1 Hydra vulgaris
CATTATATTATAACCCATACTCAAAAGACATTACTAAAGGAATGGATGATAACTCATTTTCAATTCTTCATATTAATATTAGGAGTTTAAAAAAAAATTTTGAATCATTAAAACAGTTTCTATATAAAATTAAAATTAATTTTCAAATTATTTGTCTTAGTGAAACATGGTGTCAAGACAAAAATGTTGAGAACGATTCATATTTCCAAATACCCAATTACAATGTAGTCCACCAAATTAGAGACCTGGGCAAGGAAGGCGGGGGTTTATGTATGTTTATTAAGAACTCATTATTATTCAAATTTAATTCAAATTTAAGTTCAATCACAAATGATTATGAGTCATTATGTATGGAAATCATTAATAAAGCCTCAAAAAACATTGTCGTGCATGCATTATACAGACCATCATCAGGAAATATTAATGCGTTTAAAGATCACATTAAAAATTTAATTGAAAATAAATTGAATTTGAATAAAAGTGTTTATTTCGTGGGTGACATTAACCTTAATATTTTGGATTATGACGTAAATAAACAAACGAATAAATTCTTTAATGTCATTTTTCAAAGTGGATACATTCCAATAATAAATAAACCAACGCGTGTGACTAGCGGTAGTGCAACGTCAATAGACCAAATTATAACTAATGAATTTATCAATACAAAAATTAAAACTGGAATATTTAAAACGGACATTTCGGATCACTTTCCGATTTTTATAATATCAAATAAATGCATTCAGCCTGATGCTTACAAAAAAAAAGTTACAACACGAATTATAAACGATACATCCATAAAATATTTTCATTATCTTATATCGTGTGTAAATTGGAACGAGACGCTAAAAAATCAAAATGCCAATGAAGCCTACGATATCTTCTTAACTGAATTTCTTACACATTATAATGAAGCATTCCCTAAAATTACTAAATTAGTCAAATCGAAAACGCTTTTAAACCCATGGATAACGAAGGGAATCCTTAAATCTTCCAAAATTAAACAACGAATATATTGTAAGTTTCTTAAAAAAAGAACTTTGGTAAATGAAACTACTTATAAAAGTTATAAACGTTTATTTGAATCTGTTCTAAAACGCTCAAAAAAAAACTATTATTCTGAAAAATTAAAGAAAAACAACAGTACACAAAAAACATGGAACATTATTAAAGAGGTAATTGGCAAGAAAAATCTGGACCGAAATGCACTTCCAACTAATCTTAAAATTAATAATAACTTAATTGTAAATAAAACATTAGTTGCAGAAACAATTAATAACTTTTTTGTTAATGTAGGTTCGAATTTAGCCTCTAAAATAGGACCATCTCAGACAAACTTTCGTTCATACCAAACACCAAATAAATCTGTCATGTCTAATCATGAACTTACAGAAGATGAATTATTAAACTCAGTTTCTTTACTAAAACCTAATAAAAGTTCGGGTGCTGATGATGTCAGTAGTATTGTCATTATTAAATCAATAATTTTATAAAAATACCACTTTTACATATTTTTAATTTATCTTTAAAACACGGAGTTTTTCCTGAAAACTTAAAATGTGCAAAGGTTACACCAATCTATAAAACAGGTGATCCTTCTGATGTCTCAAACTACAGACCAATCTCAATTCTTACCTGCTTTTCCAAGATTTTAGAACGTGTTATGTATAACAGACTGTTTTCTTTTTTAACTAATAATAAAATTCTTTACGATAAACAATTTGGGTTCAAATCTGGCCATTCAACCGATCATGCAATCATTCATCTAGTACACGAAATATTTAAAGCTTTTGATGAAAACAAATTTACTTTAGGCGTCTTTATTGATCTAAGTAAGGCTTTTGATACGGTGGATCATAATATTCTCCTGCACAAACTTAAAAACTATGGTATCATAAGTTTTAACTTAGCATGGTTTAAAAGTTATCTAGCAAACAGGAAACAGTACATCTCGTTTAATGATAGTATAACGGATTTAGCGACAATTTCCTGCGGCATCCCACAAGGATCAATTTTAGGGCCCCTTTTATTCCTCATTTATATAAATGACTTAAATAAATTTTCAAGTATCTTAAATTCAATCCTATTTGCAGACAACACCAACTTATTTTATTCTGATAAGGATATTAATTCTTTATTTGAAACAGTAAACAAAGAGCTAGCAAAACTAAGTGAATGGTTTATAGCAAATAAATTATCCATAAACATAAAAAAAACAAAATATACTTTCTTCCATCGTCTTCATGAAAAGAGACTCATCCCATTAAATCTTCCAATTTTAGTTGTAAATAACTCTTGTATAATAAGAGAGCGTTCATTGTTATTTCTTGGTGTTGTTATTGATGAAAATGTGAGTTGGAAGGAGCACATAAATATAATTCAAAATAAAATTTCGAAAAATATTGGTCTACTTTACAAAGCTAAGCAGTTATTAAATCAAACCTGTTTAAAATACATTTATTTTTCATTTATTCATAGCTACCTAAGTTATGCAAACGTTGCCTGGTGGTAGCACTAACGTAACTAAAATAAATAAACTATTAATTAAACAAAACCATGCTTTAAGAATTATTGGAAATGTAGATCGTTTCTCACACACTAAACCTCTATTCATTAAATTTAATATTCTCGTATTTCAACTAAATCTTTATCAAATTCTTATTTTTATGTTCAAAGTTAATAAAAAAATAGCACCTATTTTATTTAACTCTTTTTTGGAAAAAATATATCATCTATACCCAACACGATTTTCAGAAAACAATTATGTTTAACCTAAAACCTATTACTCTGTTACTAAGTTCTCAATTGCTAACAGAGGTCCTAAACTATGGAACATGCTATTAAATAATGAGTTAAAAACTATTTCTTCTATTAAACAATTTAAAAACAAACTTAAGCAAAAGCTTTTAATAAATGACAACGAATTAAAATTTTTCTGAAGCCTTTGATTAGGAGTAATCACGTTTGTCTATTTCTTTATAAATATGGTTTAAATATATATTCTACAGTTCAATTTGTACATTATGACGTTGTTTTTTTTATCTGATATAATAAACTTTACATATATAAAAGACACATTATGATACTAAAAATGTTTTTAAAAAATGTTTTTTTGTTTTTTGTTTGTTTGTTTGTTGTTCGTGTATTATCTGTTATTTTATGATTTAAATTCAAAAGGTTTATAAATCTAAAACTAGTTAGGAAAAAAATAATTTAATTAAAATAATTAATTAAAAAATCTTCGTATACTTTTGGATACATTACACTGTAATATAGCGTAAAATGTTTTTTAGTTTTTATTTATCGTTATTTTATTTTAACGCAACGTTTTGTTTAACGTTTATTTAACGAGTTACTTTGTTTTGTATTTTTATTATTGACATTTTTATTTAAAGGGGCTTGGTGATAAGACAGAACTTGTCTTCTTTTTGCCCCAGCCATGTATTTATTTATTTGTATTGCATAAACTTGTAAACTTTTCTTATCGGCGAAATACATAATAATAATAATAATAGTAATAATAACAATAATAATAATAATAATAATAATAATAATAATGTACACTGTGACAATTGATGAAATAAATTGTGGAGCACAATAACAGAAGATGTTGTGCTATAACAGCTATAAATGTTTTAAAAATAGCATTGTTTACTTTTCAATGTATATAAATATTATTATGTATTTAATAAATAATTTTTGCAATAATCTGATTTATCAAGTTTATTTTTGAATTGGTCAATTGTTATTGATTCGACAATATGTGGTGGTAAACCATTCCAAGCATTTACGACTCTACGCGAAAAGAAATTATATCTAGCATTCCTCTTACAGTATGCCTTTGTTAACTTTTGGTTATGACTACGAAAATTGTAAGGTTTTAATTGAACTTTAGATATTGAGTCGTTTATCCAATTTATTTCCTTATAATCGTTCTGTATTTTATATTGAAAAATAAGATCTCCTCTTAAATGACGCTCTTCTAGAGTAGTTAATTTCAATAACTGTACTCTTTTTTCATATAGCATTTTTTAAAAGCTGGTACGATTTTTGTTGTCCTTCTCTGTACTTTTTCTAACTTTAAGATGTCTTGCTTCAGATAAAGACACCATACTTGGATTGCAAACTCAAGATGAGGTCTTACAAAAGTCGTATATAAATTTTTTTGCCATATTCGACTCAAAATATTTAAAAGTTCGTTTAATAAGAGCAAGCATTCGATTTGATTTTCCGACAGCTTTATCAATATGACTTGTCCATTTTAAATTAGATTGCATCATTACTCCTAAATCGCGTTCTACTTTTGATGTTGCTAAGATATTATTTTGTTGAGTTTCAGCGTCGAACATTGAATAAGTTATACATGGATTTTTAAAGTCAATGTGCATAATTTTACACTTTTCATAGTTAAATTTCATTAACCATAATGACGACCATTTCATAATATTATCAATATCTAGTTGTAATTTGTTTATGCGAATATCTTCATCTGATTTAAATATATTTATAATTTTGCTATCATCTGCATATAATTTAATATTATTTTTTAATGTGTCTGGCAGATCGTTTATAAAAATAAGAAATAGAAGAGGCCCAAGGACAGAACCTTGTGGAACTCCACTCTCGACTGTTAGCCATTTTGATACACAATCCCCTAAAATTACTCTTTGCTTTCTTTTATATAAATAGGCTTCTATCCAATTTGGAATTACTCCAAAAATACCATATGATTTTAACTTTAACATCAATCGCATATGAGGTACTTTATCAAAAGCTTTTGAGAAATCTGTATACAACATATCAACACACCAGCCATTCTCAATAGCATCAAATAAAATATCTTGTGTTTCTAGTAGATAAGTAGTACAGCTTTTGTTCTTCGAAAACCATGTTGGTTACTATATAATAAATTGTTTGTTAACATGTAATCCATTATTTTGTCACCTAAGATTGATTTTAGAATTTTGCATGGTATTGACGTTTACGAAATTGGTCTATAGTTTGAAGGATCATTTTTATCTCCATTCTTGTATAGTGGTGTTACATTTGCCATTTTCCATATGAGTGGAATTTATTCTTCTTTTAAGGATCTTTTGAATAGTAACTCTAGAGGTTCTCAAAAACTATTTTGACATTTTTTTAACATTGAGTCTATATCTAATTCTAAAATCTTGCTTATTTTTGCTGTAATGTTAGGAAAATTTGTTGGATCTTCTATAACAAATACTGATTAACTTTTAACATCAATTCTTGTAATAATATACATTTTCAAAACATTATTTAAATAAAAATATTTTGCAATGTATAAATTATGTAGTTAATGGATGCAAAGTTATTACACTTCGCATTCATTGGGAGCTCCAACTTGTCTTGTGATTAAAAGGGACTTCATAAGGACTTAAATTCTTTGTTCCTGGACTCCTGTGCTACTTCTTAAAGCAACTCCTGTGCTACTTTTGGTAATTTTTAGGATTTTTTCATACATACATGCATGCATGCATGCATACATGCATGCATGCATACATACATACATACATACATACATACATACATACATACATACATACATACATACATACATACATACATACATACATACATACATACATACATACATACATACATACATACGTACATACGTACATACATACATACATACATACATACATACATACATACATACATACATACATACATACATACATACATACATACATACATACATACATACATACATACATACATACATACATACATACATACATACATACATACATACATACATACATACATACATACATACATACATACATACATACATACATGGCTCTAGTTAGTAAAACTGTATGAAAAACAGTATGAACATGTAATGTATAAAAAACAGCTTGGCAGTTCTAGAAACAAACTTAGAATAAACCATGATTAATCTCCTTGAAAAAAAGAACGTAGCAGATATTTAAATAAGGGACATTAAATGTTAAGGAAACCTCTCATAAATAGTAATCAGTATTAAAACTATAGATAAATACTGAGGGAGCGATAAATACCGTGCGAGTAATAAAGTTTGTTAAAAAATAGTATCAAATACCTATTAAGCTAACATTTTTTCATCATTATTTTCATATTTATCTTTATTTAATCTTTTTGGTTCTCAGTTCACTCGAGCTCCCCTCCCCTAATTAGGGCTACCGCTAACAATCGCTAACATCAGAAAGGCAATAAGTCCATAACTCCTAATTTTATAGGAAAGACAAAAAACTGTTTTGACCCTTTGACGGTTTTACGTGTAAATACAAACAAAAAACAAAACAAGTAAATTTAAAATTACTTTGTTTTGTTAAGATTGGCTTCTGCGGTAGCCGATGGCTGATTAGTGGTTGATTCTTGGTTAATATATGATAATTCAATGATACTAAACGACAATATTATATAATATATTTTAAAAAACATACACATGCATACATACATACATACATGCATGCATACATACATACACACATACATACAGTGACGGATCCAAATATTTTTGGAGGTGGTGGGATGGGGGAAGGGCAAGGAAAGCTTATTTTTTAAATTCTGGTCGGGGATACATACATACATACGTAGGGGAGAGTGGGGTAATGGCGAACGCGGGGTAACTTCAATTATGGTCAAAACGGCATGATAGAAAAAGATAGTTGACAATTTCTTTTTGCCTGCTGAGAGTGGGTTTTATTATCAGTTCCAGACGTGCAGTAGTATAGTGAAGCTGCACTCGTTGTTATAAATAAATTGATCCTAACTTTTTCTGATAATTTTATTTAATTTTTTGCTTGAAAAACCTTCCAGTTGTAGCTACTATGGATATAAAGCCACTCCTTTTGTTATTGTTGTTGTTGCATAGTACCATAACCAACAAGTTTTTAACACGTATTATATTTTGGGTATGTCAATACAACCTCAATGGATTAATCGTATTTCATTTTAATGCGTCCGCGGGGAAATAACGAACGATTTTAGTGGGATAACACACTGACGTCAGGTGGCCAGAATTTTAATGTTTCTTACTTTTGTCACATTTAATTTAAACAGATAAATTGTTAGATAGGTAATTTCATTTAACAGAGTGAAAACCAGAGAATGTTTAAGAAAGAAACATTCCACTATTATTACTAGTTTGCCAATGAGAAATATTTTTGAGCAAAAGAAAAGTAAGAAGGAAGAAGTAAAAATACTACTGATAAAAGTAAAAAGAGAAAGAAGAACTTTAACCTATTAGAGGCTGATTATGTACCATCATGTAAAGAAAAAAAGAGAGCCGGAGGTGATACAGAACTTTTTTGTTTAGTTTGCAAAGATAGGTATAAAGGTCCACCCGCAAAAGACTGGAACATATGTCATAAATGCCAGTTCTGGTTGCACAAAAGTGCACAATTGGTGAAAGCACTTCCAGGAGTTTTGTTTGTGATTTTTCTTTGTAATTATTTTTTAAAATTTTATTAATGGAGTTTGTGTTATTAAGTTGCGATGAAAAATTTCACAATCTGCCCATGGAAGACTAGATTATGTGTTACAATTGTAAGGCCTGGTGGAGGTGAGCATATCCTGAGGTTTTGTCTGTGATTTCTGCACTTGGTTTTTACAATTAGCATTTTATTCGTTATTACACAACAGTGTTTGTGATTACCCCAAGGTGTGCTTGGAATTACCCCACGTTCGTAGGGTAGTTCCGAACACCATTGGTTTTGTTTTTGCCCTAAATTTTTATTTTATAATAAGATATATAAAAATTACTTTTGGGTGTTTGTGACTGAATAGTTAGACTAAATGATAAGCAATAAATATGATCAATTTTGTATAACTGGTGTCTTTAATTCGCATTCCCGCTTAGGTATTCGCCAAAACCCTACTCTCCCCTACTTTTTCGCTTTCTTATTTTGAAATTGTGTCTCGAAATCGTTGTAAGAAAATATATTTTTCGAAACATCTTACAATTTGTTGAACTCTTATATAAATTTTTGATATAAATTTTAAATTACTGAACTTTGGTTGACGAAACCTAAGTTGCCCAGTAAAAATTTTTATCTTCATCTGCTGATCAAACTTCAACGCATAGTTAACCGTATAGTCGTTAGCTTATCGAGAGTTGATTGGTAGTTGATAATTGGTTAACATATAATAAGTCAATGGTGTTAAACGACAATATTATATAATATATTTTGCAAAAGCACAACTATGCAGTATTGGCCATTAATAACAATCCAACATGTTTTTTTTAACATCAATCGACTTTGATTGATATTAAATCAATGATTATTTGACTCTTTTTAAATATAAAAAGTGTATATTGATAAGCATCCTATTTTCATTCAAATAAATAAAGATATTCATAAAAATATTATTTGATGAGCTAATTTTATTGCTTTTTTCTTGGCATATATCTCATAAACTAAAATAACTATAATGGCCAATTAACAATTAACAATTCACTCTATTATTTCAAAATTCCTTCAAAACTTCATTTGTCTTTGATGAAAACTTTGCATGAGAATTTTTATTTAAATTGTCATAAATATTTGAATAATTTACGTAAAATGCAAATTTTAGCCGAATAATCAGTCGATATTAAAGATACAATACAATGGAAAATCTTTCGTGTCCTGGAAGACCCAGCATTTCAAATAAAAGAAATGAACGTTTATCATCTCCTGATCTCAGTCGAAAATGGCAAAAAGTTTCTGATGTTATTGATGTTATAAAATCATGTCTTGGCCTACCAATAGTCCAGATCTCAATTAAATAGACAACTTGTGGTCTTGGTTAAACCACAACCTTGGTAAAATTGAAATAAAAGATCTGGTTTAGCTGAAAGAATTAATTAAAATTTAATTAATGAATTAATTAAAGTAACAAAATTACTCAGAATTTAATGAATTCCATGCCGAAACATATCAACAAATGCTTAGAAGTAAAAGAACTGTCAACAAAATATGAGTTCTTCTAATTTTTTTTATGTTTTGTGAATATTTTTTTATTAAGGTTTGTTTATTTTGTTTTTGTGGTTTGTTTATATTGGCCCCTTTTTTTTTGTTTTTTTGTTTTGATACAAATCAACTTGTTTGAATTAAAATATTTTATTTTTTATTTTTTATTATTTTATAACAAATTTATATTGCGATTATTTGATTTATTTCAATAAGAAAAAACTTAAGAAAAAATCAAATATATTTTAAAGACTTTTAGTTTATAAAATATTTAATTTTCAAACTTGTATTCATACTAAAATAACATGGATTGTTGTTATTAATGGCCAATATTGTTTACTATCAATACATTTTGCAAAAGCGCAACATAGGCAAATATAAACTACTGAGTAATTAATTACTTTAATATAAAATATAAACTTCTCTTATAGATAAAAAAATAATTCGCTTTGCTTTGTTATTTTTTTTTCACTCTATATAAGAACTTCAAGGAAAATAATCAATTGCACTAGAATGTTCCGCGAATTTTACGAAAAATAATATTTTGCCGTAATTGTCAGCGAATTAATCATATATTATATAAACGAAATTATTAGACGATATAAACGAAATTATTAGAAGATATAAACGAAATTATTAGACATTAAAGTAAGTTTTATTTTTAGTTTAAATTAAAATTAAAAATGCATTTTATATTAAATGCTTAAAAATTAAAGCAACAGCATTGCTAAAGATTTTCTAGTATCTTACACGGCACAAAAATGCTGTCAAAGTTTTATTATTTATTTGCGTCTAATAGTTTTCATGCTGTATGAATCATATGAAAGTTTTATATTAACATATTTTTTTATATTGTCAAATTATAAATTTTTCATTAGATTTTGTTTTTTAATAAATCTGGCAAAATTCTTTAGCATGTTAAATAAATAGAATTTCTGTATAGTTTTTTTTGTTTCAAATAATTTTTACAAATAAACGTTAAAAAGTTTATGTTTTTAGAGTCAATCAATCAATCAATCAAAATTATCTGAATTACATGATTTTACAATTCAAGGGTGTTTACAAATAGTATAATTACTAATGATGCGTAAACACCTAATAATAATGAATATAATAATAAAGAACATAAGAATAAAATAATAACAACTCTAAAAATCATAACGTTAACAATAATAATAACATTAATAATAACTATAATAATAAAAATGGTATTAATAACAATAAAAATTATGGTATTAATAAAAATAATAATATTAATAAAAATAAAGTTAATAATAATAGTAACAATGGTATATTTAAATATGTCTATACTTATCTACATAAGAACATACATAAATATACATGCACATTCACACACATATTAACACACAACACACATACATACACATATACACACATTTGCACACATACATATACCCACACACGCATACATATACCCACACAGGCATACGCACATACACATTCAATCATTGTACAAGGACGACAAAAAAGCTGTACATAAATGTAAAGATTCTAAAAAAAAAAAAAAAAAAATAAAAAAAAAAAAAAAAAATATAAAATAAATAAAATATACAAGAGAGAGTATTTTTAATAAGACTATTAACAGTGATATATTGCTTTTATTGATGTTATTATTCTAGTAGCTATCCAAATAGTGTTTTTTTAATTTATTGAGAAAATTATATTGAGAAATTGAGTTTTCAGTTTTAAAAGAATGAGGGAGATTGTTTCAAGCATTGGTGCACTGATGTTTAATTGATTCGCTGCCAAATTTTACTGTTCTAGTATGTTCTACAAAGATATTGTTGCATGAAGAGGATCTTAGGAAGTGAGAATGTTTGTTACATATTTGAAGGAAAAAGTTCTTGAAGGAAATTGGAAGTTTATCATGAAGATAATCCCATACAAATAAATCATTTAAATAAGTAATATTGTCGTTAAGCCGAAGAATTTTAGACAATTTATACTGTAGAGAAACATTGTCAAATAGAAAGCATGGTATTATAGTATGGTATTATCATTGTTTTAGCTTCTTTGTTTCTCTGTTTGGATGGTTTGAATGATTCATATAATAGTGTTTCTTCAAAATACATGATCTTGAGCATCTTTTTTCTTAAATCAATTTTTTCTTATCATATAGTCACATGGTATTAGTTAATATTTAATATATAAATAAGTGATTCAAATTGTTTATGTAAAAAAATGACATGACTGCAATCAGGATTGTTATCTAAGGACAGATTATTATAAATAAAGTAATCAAAAAAGCAAAAAAGTATCCCTTAAAGTGATAAAAAAACGAACAAACAAAAAAAAAAAAAGTCAACTCTATAGGTGCCAAAGGATGTAACATATGACCTTTCAATCATTATCAGTGGGGTGATTTTGTTCTGTCATTATTTGCCTGAAATTTCATCATTGCCTAGCCTAAAAAAGTTCAAAATACTTTATTTAATAAAAATTTGTGAACAGCTATATACTATTATAATTGTTTTAGCTTCTTTGTTTCTCTGTTTGGATGGTTTGAATGATTCATATAATAGTGTTTCTTCAAAATACACGATCTTGAGCATCTTTTTTCTTAAATCAATTTTTTCTTATCATCTGTAACACATTTTCTTCAGGTTTTCCTACCTCTGCTCTACCTCTTTTGTCAAAAATTTTTTATGCTCTACATGCATCTTTACCCTCTACATGCCTAGCCCATTTTATCGCTTATTAAAAAGTATACATTGCCACATTTGTTAAATCAATCTTTGTTGTACTTTTTTTGTTTGTTGTAAGTCATAAATGTCCGAATGAACAAAAGTGACAATTCAATATTTTGTGAACTATAAAATTTTAAAATACTAAATAATAAAAAAATAAATTTGAAGTTTTGAATGACTTTAACTGTTTATGTAGAAATAAAGTTTATATTTTATATATTAGGGTTTTATTACTATGCTGAATGGGTTATATATATTTTTTGTTATAAAAGATGGGGTTAAAATCTTCCTATTATAATGGAAAGGGTAATAATTTGTTAATATTTTATAAAATCTAGTAAAATTGTAATATTATTTGATTTTAATAGGTTGATAGTAAGTTATTTCATAATGTTTAGATAAATAGTATTTAATTAACATATTGTTTTTTATTGTTAACTAAGTATTATCATTAGAGATATAAGTTGATTTTAAGTTCTTATTTTTTTAAGAAAAAACCAAGGGCTTTTTATTCATTTACCTTTTAAATTATTTTAGAACATAACAATTTTAAAGTGTTTTAAGCATTATCACGCAGATTTCTAATCAAAGTAATCATATTATTTAGTTTTAAGTCTTGAGCATTAATATTTGTTGTCTGATAACAAGCATTAATAGTTTCCACACTTGGGGTAAAGAAAATATACTTTAGGTTTTTGTTATCAAATTTTACCTACCAAAAAAATCAGTATTTTTTTATAACTCTCTCTATATTTTTAAAAAGTTTAATTTTAATCAAAAAAGATATAAAAATCTGTAAAAGCCAAAAAACACAAAAACTAAAAAACCTTTTAAGTTTTTGTGTTTCACTTAAAAATGATGGATGCAAAAAACATGATTTTTTGTGACTCTATTTATCATAATAACTTTATATTTGTTAATAATAAGTTTGCTTTTTGTTTATGAGGTACTTTAAATCTTGTTCAAGTTATTTTGCATGGGATCACCTTCTAAGTAGGAAAAATGACTACTCCAATGTTTGGATGCATAGTTCCTGGCAGACTGGTAGGTTTTTAACATCTTACTGTGTTACCTGTTATATATTTAATAATTTAACAATGTATGTTTTAAGTTTATTTATTTAAAAATTTATCGTTAGAAATGTTTATATCTTATGTAAAATTTTCCGTGTCAGTTGGGCCTACAAAAATCTTGACCTACTAAGTTGTTCTACAAAAAGAACATCTGTAAAAAGTGGAACTAATTTTCAGATGACCTAAATTGATTTCTGAGGCCTAAATTGTTTTCAACCAGTTATAGTCTTTTTTATTTTTAACTAATTTATAACGTTTTCGTTTTTAACCAATTTATTTTTTGACCTATTTTATAGACTTTTATTTTCAACTGATTTGAGATAAATTAATTTCCAACTGATTATCTGGTCTGTGTTTTTAACATTGTTTTTTTTAAACTACGTAATTTTTTTTTTTTTAAATTAACAATCAATAAGTTTTCCAAGCATTCATTGAACCTTATACCTCCTGATTCTGAAGACAGTGCTTCAACTGCTGCGCCAAGGCTGATCAAATTTAGCTCGTATTCAAATTAACAACAGAATATACAAAATAAATACCAGAAAGGCGTAGTTATAAAATTAAAAATACAGTAGATTGAATATTTACTAGGTTGAAAAATCAGTAGATCAAAAATACAGTAGGGTAACAATTTACAAGGTTGGAAAATAAGTAGTACATGTTTTAATTAGGTGTAAATATAAAAATCAAAATTTATTGGTTGAAAATCAAAAATGTCATAATCTATGATTAACGAAATTTCAAAATTAGGTTACCAAATTTTCTTAAAATGTTTCTAAAAAATCTCTCAATTAAAAAAAAAAGTTTGTATATGTATATATGGATTACAGGATTACATATACAGGATTTATAAATTGTGTGGTATTTTTGTTTCTTTAAAAATATTAAATATTATACTTTTATCTCATTGAGTATGCTTTCAGGTAATATGATATCAGACATGCAGTATGTCTATTTTTGAACTATTATTGACATTTTAATACATATTCTATAATTTATATATAAACTTTTTTTAAAAAACATACTTTAAAAATTAAAAATTTAGTTTTTTCAAAATTTTAATGGTAAACTGAAAACCTGAAATTGAAAAACAACTCTAAAATTTAATTTATAATTTTTGTGAAGTTTTGTGAAATTTTAACTTCAAAATATCTGTGTTGTAAGTAAAAGTAAATGTTAGTGCTTTTTTTGCAAATAAATTTCAAAAATGTAATATTTTACTGAATGACTGATATTATAATCTAAATGAACATTATCATTTTAAAGTACCAAGAACACATTTTAAAATAATCTGATTTGATAAAATGTGCTTGTGTTTGTATTTTATAATTTAGTCAGCTGTGTAAGAATACTTCTATAGAGAGAGTGAGTTACCATGGTACACTTTTGGGTTTTTACTTCATAACAATTCTTTTAATACACTTTTTTTTAGGCGATTGGTTCAATTTGTGGAATGAATTTATACTTACAAAATGTTGCCATATGTTGTTATGCTGTTATGCCCAGATATGGTATATGCTGTTGCCATATCTGGGGTGGATCTTCTAACGATGTCTTTTCTCTTTTAGACAAGGTGCAAAAATGCATTAAAAACATAGTTGGACCTGCTTTTGCAGCCAACCTCCAACCATTATCACATCATCATAATGTTGCTTCTCTTTCTCTTTTCTACAAATACTACAATGGGCACTACTCTAAAGAGCTAGCATCTCTTGTGCCATCTACTAAAATTCATTCTTGTGTTACTCGTCATTCAATTAAGTCTCATCTTTTTTCTGTGTCTGTTTCTAAGTGCTCCAAAAACTCTTATTCGTCTAGTTTTTTTCCTCGAACAACAGTTCTTTGGAATTTGCATCCTTCATCTTGCTTTCCTAATTCATATAATTTTCAATCCTTTAAGTTGTCTGTCAATCATTATTATATATGTCAATCTTGCTCTACAATCCTCATTTTTTCTCTTCCAATAAATTGCTGTGGTTGCTTTTCAGCCTTGTTGTGGTTGCTTTGCAGCCTTGTTGGAAGCGAAGATATTTAAAAAAATGAAAAAATTAAATTTTTTAATTACCAGTATAACAAGTTAAACTTGTGAGACTATTTAAAGTAAAATTAGTAATATGTATCAACATACCCCACCCATAGGGTACCTTATTTGAGCATCATTAAAAAGTATACCAATTGCTTTATTTTTAGTTTCAACTTGTTTTTTCAATAATTTTGTTTAATAAATTAAAGAGCCTATAGATTGTAGTTTAAAAAATAATTTTACTTATCGATAGCAGCGTGGATTTTTTTCAAATGGTCATGGTTGACCATTTGAAAAAAATCAGAGATTTAAAAGCAAGGTTTGAAATAATCAGGATGTTATTTGGAAAATGCGTATACTAAATGCGTATTTTATAAAATTATTTAAATTTTGGAAAAGCTTTAAAAATAGTTTTCTTGTTTATGATTCGCTACTTTAATTGCTAGCGGGTTGTTAAAGTGAAAAGTTTGAAAGCGAAAAGAAGTAAAATGCAAATTTTTTCCTTAATCTTTTTATTTTTCAATACTGGTTTTTATCTTTGTTATAAAAACATTCCAATAAATTTATTTTTTATCAATATAATTTAATAATTAAGAATTAAAAACTTATTGATAATTTATATCAATATAATTCAATAATTAAAAATTAGTAATTTATTAATAATTTTATATTATTAACTGCTACTTATAATATATAATATTAACTGCTACTTATAATATATTTAAGCATGTATTAAATTTATCGTTGTTAAAACTTTTATCTAATAATTGTTGCATGTTAATAAAAACCAGTAATTTTTTTGCTTTGACAACCCTGAACTCATTAATTCGCTTTTTTGACAAATGTATTGCATGTAGCGTACGTAGCGTATACGTAATGGCGTAAACTATAATCATTAAGTTTTTTGCTTCACTTATTTAAATTAATTTTATTTTACTGATGTTAAAAATCCTTTTTTCTTAAATGATTGAAGTTCTTATTTTATTACTATTTTAATATAAAAATTTTATATATTATTTTATTTATAATATAAAATATATAATAAATTATGTATTTATTAATTATGTATTTAATAAATTATGTATTAGTTAAATATGTATTTAACTATGAACAGTTTTTCTTTCATCTGCACTGCACAAGTCAAATTGTTTTATTTTTCTCTAAACTGTTTTATTTATCTTCTTGTAAGTTTTGCCAAAAATTGCAAATAAATGAATGAAATGTTTATAGATAAATTAAAAATTACTAATTGAGCACTTGCGCTTTTTTTTATAACAGGATTATTAAAAAAGTATATATATATATATTCAGGCTTGGCCAGGAAGGTGTGCGATTTCAAGTCATTATATGACCACACAAATAATATTTTGTTTTGACAATTTAACCACGGTTTTTAACAAATGCGCTGAAAAAATTGGTTTTTAATTACGTTGAAAATAAATAACTTCGACACGTTTATCTTTACTAGCGTTGTTGTATTAGCAGAGCACTTTTAAATAAAGTAGCTAATGATTTTAATTAAAGTATCATTGAAAGTTGTGTAAATTTTTTTTTAATTTAATTTTATAAGATTTTATTATAAGTAAATTAAAAAATATAAAAATTATAAAAAAAATAATTTAAATTTTATAAGCAACAACTTTAAACAGTGACAGTCTCTTTAAAAATCTTCATATAAAAATCATTAAAGTTAATTAACTCAAAAAGTAGAAATATTTTGTTGAGAATAAAAAAGAAAGAACTTTTTGAAAGCTATTTGAATTTAAATTTAATCTTTACTTATGTTTTTATATTATTGAAACGCATTTAAATGAAGTAACAAATTACTGCTAATAATTTTTTACAAGAATATTAATCAATAGTACATATATTTTTATATATTTATATAAGTATTTTTCTTTTAATTTAAATGTCTTTAATTAAAAAAAAAGTTATATAAACTTATAAAAAGTTAAATAAACAATTTATATATATAAAAATATATAAAAAGTTAAATAAACAATTTGATTATTTTTTCTTTTATTTACGTTGCTGCAAAGCGATGCTAAGAAACTTTTTTTTAACTTTTAAATGTGCGCATTTGTTAAACAATTGTTAGATGTAAGTTTTTACTTTATTTAATCAGCTTTTTGCATAATATTAAATTATAAAAACATTTGTAAAAATAAACGGTTCAAAAAGTTATTTATTCCAAACATAATTTAGATAACCTTATCATTATAGTTAATTATTTATTTTAGTTAAGTTTTATTTTTATTTTTTTAAATTTAGTTTTAGTTAAGTTATTTTTATTTTATTTTTTGTTATTTCTTTTACAAAGATTTATTTGCTTCTTCTATGATGTTTTTTTTAAGCTTTTTTATAGTTAAGTAAAGATTTTTCAAAATGTATACAAACTTTCAGAACATAATAATAGCCGTGGTCAAGTTTTCAAAAAACACAGAGTTTTTGCGTGGTCATATTATGACGTAAAATTGCACGCTTTCCTGGCCAAGCCTGTATATTTATAAAAAATCTTGTTTTATGTAAATTTAATAATTTTTAAAGTGTTTCATTAAACAAATTGTTAAATGTTTTAAAATTTAATTTTAAAATTTAATTTTTAAAATTTGTTTCATTAAAAAAGTTGCTTAATGCTAAGAAGACAAATGTTTAAAACAATTTAAAGTATTAAATATTCAGTCTAAATAGTGTCTGCAAACAAGAGTTAGTAACATTATTATTAACTAATTAACATTAGTGGTTTTTGAAATGATTTTATTGAGTAAAAGATATAAAATAAAATATTTTCCCACCATTTGCAAAGTCATTTTAATGAAATGAATTATTTTTAAATATATTTAAAATTATTAATTGCCAGTTTGCACTTTTAAAAAAAGCATTGATTTTATGGTGGCCGATTCTAGACAAGAATTCAGGAAAGCCTTTCTAGGAAAGAAAATGAAAATTCTTGCTATGATAGAAAAAAATATGATTACTTTTTAGGATAGAATAATTGAAGGATAGAAAAGAAGAAATACATATATCCTTTCTGGCAAAGAAAAATGAAAAACTTGCTAGCAAAGACTTTTTTAGGATAGAAATCGCACAAGTAAAAGTCATTTTCTTTCTAGCAAAGAAAATTGGAAAAACGTACTAGCAAAGAAATTTTAGAAAAGAAATTTTAAAAACTTGCTAGCAAAGAAATTTTAAGAAAGAATTTGCGCGCAATTTGGTAATTACAGTTATGATTTTTGATTGAATAAATGTTAAATAATTATAATCGCATTAATTTTGGTTCGATCAGAAAAATTAATTTTTCTGATCGAACCAAAGTTTTTTTGGATTAATGAAATAAAATTCTGTCGTAGCAAGTTTTTTAGATTTATTAAATAAAATTCTTTCCTAGCAAGTTTTTTGCATTTATTAAATAAAATTCTTTCCAAGCAAGTTGTTTACGTTTATAAAAAATATTCTATAAAGTATTTCAAGTTTCTTTTCAAAATTTCTGCCAAAAAATATTCTTTTGTAAAAATTCTTTTCTAGTAAGGTTTCTTTATTTCTATCATAAAACATTCTATTCTGAAATTATTCTTTCCTAGTTTTCTATCCTCATTTTATTCTTGTCTAGCATGGCACACCGATTTTATTTAAAATTGTTATTATTAAAATAATTTTATTCTTTACCCTTCGAGTATTAACTTATTTTTGTATTTATAAAGTTTAGTCAAGAAGAACTTTTACTAAGATTTAAACAAAAATTTTGAAAAGAAAAATTTTGATTTTCCAAAAAAAGCAGTTGGCCGGTCAAATTGACCGCTCGCCTTAAGTTCCTTATTTTCCATGCTGGAGAGACACATTGAATAAGATACCTTATATATATTTATTATAAGATAAACTAATAAATTTCTTTGTCATCAAAAAAACACAAATTTTGACCCTCCACAGGTCTAATGATGTCAATTGATATATATTTTTCAAAACATAGCTCTATTTGTAACTGATTTACCCAAGGATGCGTCCTTTCCATTTTCATAGACTTTAAGACTCCTGGTTCTCGGGTCAAAAAATAGGGGCTCCATGGACTCCGGAGTCCAAATTTATTTATTTTTTAATAATTTTTTTAGTCAGTTTATCAGAAATTTTAGGGATGAAATAGTTTGATTACTGTGCTCAATTTGTTTGATTACCATGCTTAACTTCTCTACACTTATTCTATGACCTTCCTAAAATTACATAATTAGTTAAAAACCTACAAAAAATAGTTATCAAAGTCGTTATTTTAACTTATATATTAAGTACATATTTGAATGAAAACATTTTAATGCATTTTTATTTAATATAAATGATAAATTATAGCAACTCAAAAATGTTACAAATTTTATTCTTACTTTAACTAGTCTGGAAACTGGAATTTGTATATACAGAGTTAGATGATCATGCCCATCTAGCACAAAGCAAAAATGATGAACACTGTTTATGAAACAGAGGTACAAAAAACATTCCCTCTAAGTCATAATAGAAATTGTTTTTAGTAATATTGTGGGATATATGCTTAAACATTAGAATACCATTGATGAAGGAGTCACCACTCAGTTAAACAAAGGTTTGCTACTTTAAAACTTAAAAGGAAACTACAGCTTTGGCTAAGGTTTGAGAAAGAACTTGGAGTTTCAAAAGTATTTTTGTAAACTCTGATGTAAAATTTTTTAGCATTTCTATCAAAAGAATTAGTTACAATTTTTTACAAGAGACTTCTCTGCAATGACTTTCTTGATACTTGAAATATCTATACTTGATTTTTAAAATTTTTAAAGTTCTTTTATTCAGCTTATAGCAGGGTAACATTCATCTTTGGCAAAAACCTAATAGGTTGAAGGATATCCTCTGCTTTTTATTTTTTACTAAATTTTTCATCAGTAATCATATCCTTGTATTTGGCATTGAGGTGACATGTAACCTTGTGATATACATCTTTTTTTTTCAAAACTAACACATAAATATACTAGGATAACTTAAATTAGGTAGCCTAACATTTGAACTAAAATTGAGGTCTGTTTTCAACAAACAGCAACTTATTAGCAGCTATAACAGTATTGAGTTCATCCAAATTATCTAAATATTCTGCGCCAGAAAAAGTAATTAAAAAATATTCGATGCACTCTCAGTTCGGTCACCCTAAAAGTTTTGGGTAATTTATGAATTCTATTGATAACAGCTCGCGTTTCCAGGTTAGTAAAATACTATGACTATGCTTTTATACTTTTTTTTATTAGTAAAACCTGTTAAAAGAATAGTTTTTTTTAAATTAGTAAAATCTGTTAAAACAATACATTAGGGAAGAGCGTTAAAATATTTCCTTTTTTATTGGTTTCAATGCAGGTGCCTAAACATAATTCGGCATCTAGCTATCAGTGTACACCAAAGGTTTTGCATACTGCATATGCTATCATACACCTTCTATATTCTTTAATAATGAAGTTAGTAATGGTTTGTTAGATAACGTTAATATGCTGATTTAGAGGGATCCCCAAGTGCTGAGACAAGTTGTATATATCATAGATAAACATTAGAAAATGAGTTAAAAGTTAATTAAACTTTCCAAAAAAAGTTATTGAATGAGATAAATTATTGAAAACAAATTATTGAATTACAAAAAACTTCTTTGTTTTTAACATCATTTTGTTTCTTACAAAGAAATGTTGTGGTTCTTTGACTTTTTTTATTTTTTAAATCAGGTCTGATTAACATGCTTAAATTTGACGTCAATCAAAAAAGTTTCTTTCTCAAAAAATTTAATAAAGTTCAAAATGCAGGGGTTTACCTTTTAGCGGTTGAACAAAAATATACAATTTAAGTTTTTAATATCAATTTTACATTTATCTGAAAAATATATTAATTATTTTAAAAATAGTTTCTTGAGAAAATTAAATTATTGAAAACATAAGTTAAAAATATGTATAAGATCATTTTTAATGGTTTCCTGAATTAATTAAAAAAATTAAGGTTTTTAAATCGTTCAAAATTTAACTATGTTGGATTATATTGTACTTAGTGTTGTATATAAAAAAGCTGATTACTTATTTTCTAAGACAAATATCTCGTGTATTTTAAAGTTCGTTTTGCTTAATTACTATTTTTATTATGCTAGTTTATTGTAACTCAAGTACTTAACGATACGTTGAACAAAAAACAAAAACAAGCTACAGCGATTGTTTTTTATAATTGCCGCAGACTAAATATGAAAAATGAATGGGGAAAACCCAACCTAATTGTGTAAAACTGAACTGAGTTTAAAAAACTCTGCGGTGAGCGAAAACATTTATTATTGAGACCAGATGTTTTTTTAATGGAAAAAACTATGCAGGTTTGAAGAGCCTAAAGTTAGGTTCTCAACCGAAAGTATAATGGCAAAACAACAAATGATTTTGTTAATATTTCATTCAATAATTTGTTTTTAAAAGTTAAATTAACTTTTAACTTATTTTCTAATGTTTATCTATGATATGAACACAACTTGTCTTGGCACTTGGGGATCCCTTTAAGATTAAAAAAACCCTGGTGTCCCAAAAATTTTTATGATGTGAGGTACTACAGACTCAAGGTACAAACAGGGACTCCTTGTCTCCGGACTCTGACTTCACATCCCTGGTTTCACCATATGGAAGTGGTTATCACAACTCTTAAGATGTCTCCACAATTACAATGTTTCATGGTGCCCCATTCTCCCCTATATTAATTTTTTTTTCCTTATAAAACTAGCATCATAATACTTCTTAGTATAAGATAACATTTAACACATAAAATAAATTTGAAAATGCATTAAATAATGAAAGTCTCATTTTTTTAAATAAATTTTACATAATTATATTTAATTTAATAATTAAATTAAAGAAATTTCTCAATTCATTCATCTTTAAGTCTTTTACTTGGAACTCCAAGTATAGGGCTTTATAGCGAGTGTAACCTAGAGTAATCTAGTACTTCATTTGAATAACTTTTTTTAAGTTGTATAAATAGGTTGTTGAATTTAATTGACAATTACATTTGCTAATACAATTTTTTATCTTTTAATTTTGAAAAGGAAATAAAGTAATTAAAAATTAATAAAAATAAAATGTTAAGAAGTCTAATATTCTACTTCTTTTGTACACAAGTCAAAACTTTTTAGTAGTAAAAGGACAAATTATTTATTAATATCGTCTTTATTACCACTATTCTATCTGTTTTGAATTTAATTAGGGTTATTACATATCAAATCACCTAATATACCTATAGTGGTATCCATCTCAGATTGGCTTCAAATTTTGACTGCCCATGGATTTTATGTAAATAAAAAAAAAAACAACCCTATAATTTCAGTTTGGTTGACCAATCTGTATAAAAGTTATGAATGAATTGGTATTGACCAAAATTGGCAAAGCTTTACCCAGCCCTGGCTGGTTAAAGCTTTGCCAAACACATCTTTGGTGTTAAGGTGTTAACATTTTAGAATCTAAAATGTTAACACCTTTTAGGCATCTAAATTTAGATAATTATAAGACATCTATCAGTAGTTATCTTTGAGACAACGAATATGAGCTCATATTTACCATCTCAAAGATGATGAATATTAGTTTTCTGAAATTCCATAAGCGTAAGAAAAGTGTGTTATTTTTAATGTACTTCCACACTATTTATGCAAAACCTTGACATAGTCTTTTGAAATATTCAGATTCTTTGAAAGATATTGTCATACTTTCTGTTTAGCAATATGTTGTTGTCTTCATTCAACCTCAGGTTTGATAAGTATGCCTTTTTCATTTATTTGTGTTTAACAAGATGTTCTGAAAGTGAAAATATTTTTTGTTCAAGTTTTTTTAATGGACCAACTTTTAGATGTTAATGTTAGTAACTGAATATTTTCATTCATTTAATTTCCTTTTTCCTTTATTGCATCTAAAAGTTTGTCTAAATTTTACAGATTTTGTTTGTTTTCCAATAATATCTTTGTTCTCTATCTTTAATGGTGACTAAGTTTGTCATACTTGTTTTAAGTTTTCAACTTTCAATCTTTCCATATTTTAATTTGTCACATTTACTGACATTTTTGAAAGGTGATGTTCCTAGTGAAGAAGCACTCTTGTTTAAAATTGTCTTATCTAATATTATATAATAATATATTAATTTTTATATTAGTTGGGTTGAACAACTGTAATCTAATTTGTTCCGCAATAATGTAATTTCTTTAAGTTTGAATTCATTTATACAGTTAGTATAAAGTTTTTGACCGAGTTTTACCTTATTTGTTGTAATACAATTGTGTTGACTTTACATAATTCCTTAATAATTTTCTTGTGTTCTTTAAACAAGCCAAAACAGTATTTTTGAAGCGCATCTTGAAGCAAAGGCTTTTTCATGGTTCAAAGCATATCCTACCCTTTAAAGTAAAACTTCAACATCAGTGTTCACAATATCTTCTAGTTTTATACTCCCAGTCACTATAATAAAATATCTTGTCACAATCTGCAGTTAAAACTTTTAGTTAGCAACATTTCTCTGTCATTTTTTGTTAATCTAAAAAGAATATAAGGCAGAGCAAACATGTAACACGATCTAAAAAAAAAAAATGTAATTAAGTCTTACTATTTTCATTATTAAAATAATTTAAATCAAATTTTAAATATAAATATAAATGACTGCTACATAGTTTAATATTCATGATCATAACCAGTAATGACTGTTACATAGTTTAATAATCATGTGTTTAGAACTTGCTGTCAAAAATGAATGTCAATACACAATTTGTACAACTATACATACATCAAACTTTATAATTTTTTGTTCTTACAAAATTAGATACTTAAATATTAAAGTCTAGAAAAGCAATATTCTGCAGATTTTGAAATATATACCTTATGTATAAAAACAAACTTTAAATTCACATAAAATGTTTTACACTAAAATTATAACCATGTGTAAATTATTTAATTATAATTATATTATATGCATAAAACAACCTTATTTAAGACACTGGTTATAGTATTCAACCTCCACATTTATCTTATCTATTCTTATTTTATGACAACTGTTTATGCTATTTTATATGCTTGCACAATTAATGTGATGTTAATCATTTTTAAAAAAAAAAAATATAGTTGTTGCTATAAGTGTTTAAATTATTTTCTTATGTATAATTTTGATTTTTTCCGCAAGCAGCTACCCTAAGAACATAAAAGTAACAAACATTTAGCACTGCCTATCAGTAGGTAACTGTAGGTATCAGGCCTTGTTTTAAATAAAAAATGCTTAATGCAATAGCTTAATGTGAAGTTGACGTCATAAAATTTTCTTAATTTTTTTAATTTTTTAAAGACATTCGCTTTTTTAAATTAAAATTTTTAAAGACATTCGCTTTTTTAAATTACTGCAATAACATTAATTTCAAAAAAATTAGCAAGTAACAAATAAAAAAATTACGTTATTATTTAACTTCTTTTTTATTATTATTATATGGGAATGTTTATTTTATTTTCTTTTTTTTTAATACTAATTAATTAAATTTAATATCACATTTTTAAAAATGTTTGATATTAACGAATTTCTTTCTTTTCTCAACATTTGCATAAATGAATTAAAATATGTTAAATTTTTGAATTTATAAATGATTATTTCTTAAATTTCTTATTGTGGCTTTGCAACTACAAATAATTTTATATTTTAAAAAAATTTGAGAGTAACAAATAAAAAAATGTTAATTTATTTACTTTATTTATTAAAAGTTTATTATTTTATTAACAATTTTGTTGTGAAAGCAAAGATTAATTTTCCAAACATTTATTAAAATTATATCGCTGTATATATCATTTATTAAAAAATAATCACTAAAAAAAAAAGTTCAACTTACGTTTTGCGCAAATTTTTGATGGAGCTGTTTATATAAAATTTAATTTTGAGAAATAAAAAAATGTTTAGGATAGAAAACCGAAAAAACTATTGTGATAAAAATGAGGTAATTTTTGTTAAAAATAAACAAAATTTAAATATTGGACAATATTTAGTAATATTTTTAAATGAATTTAACAGTTAGGTTAAACCCTAGCATTAACTTTAATTTTAATAAACTTAAATGTATTTTTTAAATCTAAATTAAAAATAATATATTTTTTTTATTAGGATAAAATTATATATTTTATTGAATTAGTTTTAAATTAAATCAATTTTTTTTATTAAATTTTAATATTTAATAATAAATTAAATTATAATGATCTTTGCTTCAAGCATAAAGTATTAGCGTTTTCCAAGCAAAATAATCAATCATTACAATAAAAAAAAAACAAAATGAAAATAAATTTTTAATTTGATTTGAGTTTTTTTCATTAGCAATTAGTGCTTATATCTAACATAATTGTCATTCAAACTTTTGAAACAATAATTTTACATAATCGTCATTCAAAAGTTAATGTGTTTTTTTTTATTTTATATTTTTATCTTACTGCTTATAGAATGATTTAAAAATTAAACAATGATAAAAAGTTGCTTAACCAAAATCGCTTACTGTTTTCGTAAAGTTGCCTAAGGCGTGCGTAAATCACTCTACGCGTAATGCTTTAAAACAAGGCCTGAGGTATGGAACTGCAGCATGTCAAATTTTCAAAACCTTTTCAAATTTTGCATTTTTGCTATTTTAAGCTAAATAAATCAGAAATTGTTATAACTTGATCAAAACAACTGTAAAAATGGGTTGTTTAAGAAATAAACTTTTACTATAAAATTTTTTAGTTGATCACCATTTTTATTATTATTGTAATTATAATTATTATTATTATTGTTATTATTAGTGTTGAATGTACATATTTTATGTGACTTGCACAGCAAAACAAAAATTAAATTCATAATAACAATAAATTAAACTTTGTAATAATGATGAAATAAAATAAAGTTAAAGTTGTTTTTCTCATGTTTGTTGAGTTTGTTTTTGAAAGTATTGACATCAACAGCATTTACAACTTCATTTATTAGACTGTTTCATTTATTTACAATCCTATTTGTAAAGAACTTCGTTCTTGCTTCTAAAAAACAAATAGTTTTTTTGTTACTTTGTGCAACTGTTGGTTATGTTTTCTTATTTTTATATATAAATTTTTTATTGGTGGGTCTCCAAAATACTCTAAGATTATCCCTTTTTATTTTATAATATTTTATTAAATCCCCCCTCTTTGTTTTTCTAATGATGAAAATACAAATTATTTTATTTGCTCTTTATATTATATACCTGAACATTTAATTGTTGCTCTTTGTTGTACTTGTTCTATAATATATAGATGTCTCTTTTATGATAAAGATTCCAAATTAGTGAAGTAAAATTCAAATGTGGGCCAACTAACAAACAATACAGCAGTCTCATTAAGTTTTTAAGTATTTAAAGCAATGCTTTATTTGACCTAATATTCTGTTTGCAATATTTGTAATATTGTTTGTTTGATTGAGATTCACTCCCAACAAGACTGCAAGCAACCACTATTAAGTTGGGAGTTACTAGAAAACAAAGAATAGAGTTAAAGAGCAAGGAAACAGTTGATGGAAGACTTAAAAAGTTGTAGGTTGTAAGATTCAGGAAAATATTAGGATGGGAGAGAAGCTACTGCAACATTTCTAAAGAAGTTTATTAATTTTGATTTATTTGTTTACTGGTTTATGATTTATTTATTTACTTGTTTATTACTTCTTGTTGCAGTATTTTTCATTCTAAATTCAGTAACAAAATTAATAGCAAAGTATTTTCTAGAGATATAAATCAAACACAAGTTTTTACACTAGATAAGACTTACTAAATAACAGAATTTTTATTCATTTTAAATCAAAGTTATCCAATCAAAATTTAAATTGCATAAATTTTAACATAAAGTTGCATAACTTTACACGCAATGAATACGCTGCAAAGATTTTAAGTTTTTTAATATTTTTAAAATGTTTAAAATAGAAGTAGGAGGTCAACAACAAAAAAATAGCAAAAACTGAATTGTTTTTTGAATTTTTTAAAATAAATTAATTAGAAATAAAGCATGTACACAAAATAAATGTGAAAGAGTAAATACGTAATTTTTTTTCAGTGGTTTTATTAATATATTTTTCATTGTGTTTGTATTTCGTTGGCAACATGTACTGATTTCAAAAAAAGATTTTAATTTCCGCATTTAACTTAAAATAAGTTTTAAAAATGATAAAAGAACAAGGTGTTAAAAAAAGTATTCTGTACAAATTTTATAAAAATTCTGAATTTAACTACAATTCCGTAGCAAAAGTTGCAAATGCATTTCTACATCGTTAGTTATGTTGTTTAACATTTTTACTAAACAAAATCAATCAAATGCAAATCTGGTAATGGAGGAAAGGAGGTTTTTCACGATATAAAACTAGTTAGAAAACTGGTTCACAGTTTTTTGAATTATCCAAGCCTCTCACTAAGAGAACGCACAAAAATATGAGGATTTTCTCATTGTTTTGTCATAAAAGTTTAATATAAACATGTTTTTCAAGCTCTAAAAATGTTGAATGACTTATGATCTGTATTAAGAAAAAAATTAATTATATTTAATGACTTGGAACCTATTGTTTTTCTTACAAATAAGTCTCTGAATTTTCGGGACTCTGGATACCAAATTCAAGAAGAAATAATTGATTTGTGACTTTTAACACTGTTCTTTTTGGGATCTTCTCAACTCTTCTAAATATGTTTTTAATTGTAACATTTTTTATTAGTTGCTTTTAACCGTTTAAAAATTAATTAAAATAGATGACCTTTGCTGTAAAAATTATTCATTTAAGAGCGCTGCACATTCTTTTCTTTTTCTTTTACTTTCTAAACAGTAACTATATTTATGTTTTCAATGTAAATTATGCGTAAAGTTTGAAAAATTTTAAGAAGAAAATTTTTTTTTCCACTTCCACAATTTTAGTTCTTTAATAAAGGGTAAACCAAGGCTATTAATTAGAACAGATATTTTATGTAGAAAAACATGACTTGGAGCATAGATAAAGTAATATCGAAAAATATTGTTTTTATAAAAGATGAGTATAAATTGTGAGCAAATGACTTAAGCTTTTACAATCAAGTTTAAAATGGGTTTTTTTATATTTGAAATTGTATGTGTGAAATTTTAGATGATTTGTTTGATTACTATTAAATTTTCTTTTAGGTGCAGTTTGTCTATCAACAAATAAGCGATGCTCAAATTGTATTTCTTCTACCAAATTGTGAAAGCATTAATCATTTAGTAATTTTTTTAACTGGAAGTCAACCTTTTCCTGAAGGTTATGCTGCTTCTATCTACTTATGCTGGCCAAATTCTGAGGTAGCATGGCATATGTTAGGTTTCGTTTCAAATGATAAACCTAGCGTTGTATTTAAAATTGCTAAGGTAATTTTTAATTTATTGAAATTAAATAATTTTTAACATTCATTAGTTCCATAAAATCTGACAATTAAATTAGGCAAAGGAGATTTTTCTATTTCAAGAAAAGATAACTTTTTTACTTCACAATATTCAAGCTAAAGAAAATAAATATTGGTAATAGTTTTAAATTATTGATATCATCTTTTATTTAGTTTTTTTTAATTTCTTTATTAACAATTTTTTTACTTTTATTTCTTTATCAACAAATTTCTAATTTTATTTCTTTATCAACAAATGTTCCAATTATGTTAAAGTTAATATACAACATTAACAAAAAACAAAAAGCATTATTAATTAACTTTATCTTTCTTTCAACTAGCTTATTAAGGGTGTTGTCCACCTAATGAGTGGCAAGTTGAAAATAAAACAAGTTTTAAAGAAAATTTTACAAAAAACTAAAAAGGTTCAATTAGAGTGTCACATTCTTTATTGTAAAAAGTTTTATTGAATTTCAATCAAGCCATGATGTCGAACAGAATCAGCAAGAGCTGGAACCTGTTGTGCAAGATATTGTACGCTGACCATGTCAATTTCTTTGAGGCATTTCTTGATGATCTTTTTGTGTAAATGATCTAAACCTTTTGCCTGCCAGTTCTTTGCATAAACCTTACTTTTCAGAATGCTCCAAAAATTATTTTAATAAGCACAATTCTGGGGCATTTGGAGGATTGTCTTCTTTTTGGGCAAAACTCACCTATTTGGCCTCCAGGTAGGAAATGATGGTTTCGCGTAATGCTCTGATACTAGGTCAAAATATATAAGCATTATCTGAATGGTGCTCTGCAATAGGCGGCATAAATCTTTTTTGAATACATCATTCAAGTAGATCTGTTGGTTGATTGTAATGCCGCTTGGAAGGAGGAAACGCTTTAAAAAGCCATGCTCGAAAAGTAAAGCCAGAGGAGCAGTTTCTTGTATTTGGCTATTTGGTGCCATTGCCGTTAATGTGTGAGTGAGATAAAGTGAAGTATGATTCATCATCTAAAAATGCAATACTTTTTTTGCAACTTTTCACACAGGAGACGGCATGTTGGTCTAATCTTTATTTTCTGGTCCTCCATTTGCTTCGGAATCTTGATTTTCTTTCTTGTATGGATAGAAGACTTGCTTTCGAGTGTCAGGGAAATGTATTGATGACTACATTCAAGTTGTTGAGCTGCTTGGTTTTTTGAAACTGTGTCCTTATGGTCAAATATCATTTTTAGTTGCTTTATGTTGGTTTTGGTCATGATTACCTATTTTTTGCCACTACCCTTGGCACTTTGGTGACCAGATTCATTTTCAGCTTGGCCGATAATCCGGTAAATGGTACTTCTCAGCATTTTCTCAGCTACTAAGTGCTTAAGAGTGAATGATTTTGCCTTGGATCTATTGGCTAGATGAAACTCATACATCTAGCCAATAGATGTACAAGTATATGTATTAGATTGTGTTTCATATTCACTGATGCATTTTGGTTTCATTTTTGAAAATGATTTCTAAAGCAAATACAGATAAATCAATCAGAAATTTGCTACAAAATAGGTAGTTTACATTAATATAAATAATGTAATACGAAATATTTTTTGTCTGCTAAACTTTGTCCTACTTTCAACTTGCCACTTGTTAGCTTCTTTAGTGTGTTTTTTTTAATCTAGCTTTTTTAGGGTGTTTTTTGTTCATCAAGCTTTTTTTAGGTGTCTTTAGTTCACCTAGCTTTTTTAGAGTGTTATTTGTTAATTAGACAAAAATATTTTTACTAATTTTTATTTTTGCTTTCAATTTTATTCAAATGAAGTTCTCATATTTTTATAATAAAATTATATATAGAAAATTTTTCCT
>NC_088931.1:41997500-42002500 GCF_038396675.1 Hydra vulgaris
ATGAATATATATATATATATATGCATACATATACATATATATGAATATATATATATATATATATGTATATATTCATATATATGAGTATATATTTATATATATATATATATATATGTATATATATATATATATATATATATATATATATATATATATATGTATATATATATATATATGTATATATATATATATATATATGTATATATATATATATATATATATATATATATATATATATATATATATATATATATATATATATATATATATATATATATATATGTATATTGGAAGAATGGAGATTATTCATAGACTCATCTAAGCTAAGCTTGAAAGCTGTATTACTGCACAATGGAGACCGTCTTCCTTCTGTTACTATTAGCCATGCAGTTCACATGAAATAGACTTGAATAAACATGAAAGTTCTCCTCACCTCAAATAATTACAATGAACACAAATGAAAAATTTGTGGTGACCTAAAAGTCATTGCTATACTTTTAGAAATGCAATTAGGGTATGCTAAATACTGCTGCTTTTTGTGTATGTGGACAGTAGAGACAGAAGTTCACATTATATAAAAGAAGACTGGCCTGCAAGAAATCTCAACATAGATGAAAAAAATGTTATTACTAAATCACTTGTGGATCCAAAAGATGTTCTTCTTCAAACATTACATATTAAGTTGAGTTTAATGAAAAATTTTGTCTAAGGTATGAACAAAGAAGGACAGGCTTTTTGGTATTTAAGAAACAATTTTTCAAAAATAAGTGATGCAAAAGTTAAAGAGAGTATTTTTGTTGGGCCACATATACTTTAACTTATGAAGGATCCTGCATTTGACAAATTTTTGAAGGGGCAAGAAATAGAAACTTGGGAAGCTGGTAAGGGAGTGATTTGTGGATTTTTAGGCAACAACGAGATGATAACTACATTCAATTAGTAACAGTACTTTTGCAAAAATACCATCAACTTCAACAAGATTCATTTCCTCCACTCACACCAATACTTCATCCCCCCCCCCCCCCCTTATTGTGGAGCAGCTTGTGATGAACATGGGAAAAGGTTTCACCAAGTTATTTCTTTAATGGAACAAAGATATCAGGGTTGTTGGAATGAGGCTATGCTTGCAGATTACTGATGGTTTGTGTGTAGGGATGCTCCAGAACTAGTCTACAAAAAGAAAGCAAAAAAATCACGATTTCGTGACGATACCCCATAATCATCTTTATACCTATTAGCTTGATGGTCATGATTTCTTTCTTAAAAACTGTAAGAATACATCTGTATGACTATATACATACTGTAAGAATACATTATAAAAAAAACCAAATGTACTTTAAATATTAATACAATATGTAAATTATATGTCATATTGCTCTGTTACAAATTAACTGAAATAAAAATTTATTGCTATATCTATATTTATATTGCTTGTTATTGCTATTTCTATATCTCAGAAACTAGAGCTAATAAAAAATTTTCATTGTCATTTTCTTTTTCTCAGCCCAAAATAAGTACAATTTTAATAAAATTGCTAAATATACAAAAAAAAAAAAAAATTTTTGTTGCCCAGTGTTATTTACTAGAAACAACAAAAAATAATCAATTCTAATTTAAAGCATCAACTGCTTCTTTTTACGATTGCATGGTTTTTTTTACTAGTATATATATATATATATAAATATATATATATATATATATATAATATATATATATATATATATATATATATATATATATATATTTGTGTGTGTGTGTGTGTGTGTGTGTGTGTGTGTATGTGTGTTAGATACCCAAGAGGCAAATATATATATATATATATATATATATATATATATATATTTGTGTGTGTGTTAGATACCCTAGAGGCAAACATATATGTATATATATATATATATATATATATATATATATATATATATATATATATATATATATATATATATATATATATATATATTTGCCTCTAGGGTACCTAAGGAAAATGCAAAAAAAATTAATCCAATAATTTAATGTCTGGAGCTAGCGCATTGTACTTGAATACTTAAATAACTATACACTTTTTACTGTTTTATTCCAATTAATGGAATAAAATAAAATAAGTTATCTAACAAGTTGCTTTGGACTATTTAAGGTTGACAGTGTTTAAATGATAAATAAATGATAAAAAAATTATAAATAAAAATCATTTATTAGTAAAAAATATTTTTCTGCTCGGTTAAACTTGCAGAAAGGTGCATATATAAAAAATAGTACTAAAATTTTATGTCTGGTTCTTGCGCATCGCAATTAAATGTTTGAAAATGAATAAAAATGTAATAGTTTTCTTCCTTTTTTATTATTATTCAAAATCATCAGTATTCAAGCAAGAAATAAAAAAATGCTAGAATTAAGATTTTTAACTGAAACTGAATGGCAGCTCTAACTAGTGTTTGCCGTTGATTATGACACAGAGCAACAAGAGCCATTGTCCTAGTTGTTTTGCAAGATTTTGGTATTGTGACCAAATATAATAACGAAAATAAAGTATAATTACAAAAATGATTGCAATTCACACTTTTAAATAGAGAACAAGACAAGAGAGAAGAAAAAATGTAAATAACCATTCGCACCTTTGAATGCAGAGCAAGAACAAGTACAACCACCTTCAATTATTATATTTTGATGAGTAGAAGGATAAAATCTGTTTTCTGTTGTAAAACTTAATTCAACAGGGTTTCATAGAACTATGAATGAGTCACTTTTTTTAATTTTAAAACAACCCAGCTCTGTGTAAGTTAGTCGTGTTTTGATTTTTTCTGCTGAAAATATTACAAGTAGCTTTATATTATAAATAAATTAAACTAAGTTTTGATTTTGTAAACTGGGCTTAATTGCATCTGATGGTGTGCTACTAAACACATGTTAGATAATTTGAGTTTTTTCCACAGTTAAAAAAATTATAGCATCATTAGAGGTTTTGCGCCTATGGAGAAGCAACTAGAAAAAATCTGTGATGTAACACACAACATATTAAAAGTGAGAAATAACAAGACTTAAAACCTTTCTGTGTTGTTTGTGAGACAAGACCACACAATTTTAAGTAAAGATCAGCAATTCTTGTTTAGTAATTAAGCTGTTAAATAAAGCAGCTGGTTGGAAGATGTATCTGTTAATGAAACTGGCAGACTTTTACACTCAAAGTGTTTAAGAACTAAAAGTACTAAACTGTATTTGAGCATTGAAAATCCAACAGAGGTTTTCAAAAGAGAAACCAATATTATAAGTTCTTATATATGAGAAGAGGAATGAAATTGCTAAACCAAATAATTCATTTTTTTGTAAAAAATGACCAAGCTAAATATTTGCATTGTTTTTAGAAACTAACATCCTTATAATTGTTAGTTACATTAGAAGAACGTATTAATGTATGGTCATACTAAAGTAAAGTCTTCATTTAAAATTAAATTTTCAAAGTCAAATTTTCATAAAAAAGTTTATTTATAATAAAGATTTATTATCTGGCTATGCACAAGCTGTGCAAGTCCTTCTATTTTGTATCCTTGTATGATTCTATATAATTAAAAGTAAATGCTTTACAAATGAACTATAACATGTACTTGAAGTGGTAAAATTTCTGCAGGATGTTTTGCTGAAATTAAAAATTAACCAATAATTGATAGAAATACTCTTTTTGCCTATTCGGAAAACTTCATACAAGAGAACTAGGTTTATAATAGTTATAGAAACAGGAAGGTTACCTTAATAAAGAAAGTTAATAATAAATAAAATATTTTTGTTGCTACCAACTACATCAAGGTTATGCCTTGAAAAAAATTATGCTTCTGGCAAAACTTTATCTGTCTTGGATATAGAGATTTGGTCAAATGTCTAAGCAGGTTACACAGCAACTGAGTGTAACTTTTAAAACATTCTGTCATACCAACAGTAGAACAATAAATGAAACTTGTAACAGCTATCCTCTGTAACAGAGACAGTTGCATCACTAATTCTAGAGATGGCATTATAAGAAAAATCAATAGAAAGAACAAAGTATAAAGTATAACTTTAAAAACTGCAGTTTAAAACAGTCAGATAAATAGTTTTAAACTAAAAATGGTTATTAATTTTATTTATTTATCATTCGAATACATTGTTCTACTTAAATAGATTCTAGCTACTTAATATAGAATTTATTTTATTTTTTTAATTTATTAGAAAAATGATAAAAAGTGTAAATTTACTCAAATATTCAAGTGTGATGCACCAGCTCCAGATGTAAAGTATTGGAATTTTTTGCATATGTGTGTGTTGTGTTAATATTAATATGATTAGTTATTATGCCTATTTAATTAGTTAATTAGAAAAGTTATGCCATTTATTGTAAAAAATTTTATGTTGTTGTTTTAGCCTAAAAATAGTGGCACTCAAATGAACATTTTTGATGGTGCTCATCCAGTCAACTGTAATGCTACTGCACAAGTTGGTGTAGCTATAGAACCTTTAAATGAGGTTTTGCAGAAGACTCCAACAAATACAGATATTTCTACACTAAGTTCATTTGTTGAATTCACACAAAAAATGATGGTCAATGCTTTTAATTATTGTTGTTCTTTTGCTGTGCAACAAAGTCAAATTTCGACAAACGAAATGTTCATTCCAATTAGCTCTTTACAGAAATGGTATGAGATGTTTCAAAGAAAGTTAGAGATGGATCCAAACTTTTGGAAAAGTTTGTAAAGTGTTATTGAATTAGTCTATGAAAAACTGAAAAGTTTCTTTCAATGTGAAATTGATGAACATTTTGGAGAAGCAGTAACAAAAGAGTTTTATTAGATTTTTTAATTTTTTTCATGAAATAGAAAATATTATCTTTTATAGAAAGTGTTTTTCTTTTCAATGTTTGTAAATAAATTTATGCTATCTTAAAGTGAATTATATTTCTTAGAATATCTTTTTATTAAATTTGGTCAGACTTTTTTCCATAACAACTATCCTTTATAGGTAGATTATAACTACCC
>NC_088931.1:42005000-42010000 GCF_038396675.1 Hydra vulgaris
ATATATAATATGTATATATGTGTTCAATCATTAAATCAGGGAATTCCTGATTTACTGGATGTACTCTCAGGTGCTTAATGCGCTGTAGGAGTCATCTATTAATTTTCAGAAAATTTTCCCACCCACCTTGAGCTTATTAAGACTATATCTATATTATTACTAGTTTTACTAAACTTTTTGCAAACTCTACATTATTATTAGTATTAGTTTTATCAACAAAGAAATCTTTAAACTAAAAAAATAAAAAATAAAAAAGTCTTAAAATTCTAAAAATAAAAACTTTTGTGTTTTAAAAATTGAAAAATTCTCACTGAATAAAATAGAAATTTGTACCCACCTATTTATTAGATCAGGACAAAAATTCTCACCTATCCTTTTTTTCCCCACCCCACATTGTAATAGGAACCAAAGAGTACAATAGTTGCATTGGGTTTTTATTGTTTTTGAATTTGTTAAATGATTTTCTGGATCTTCAATGTTAATTAACTTTGAATTGAATTCAGAGTTAGTTTGATCAGAATTGCATGATTTTTTAAATGTTGAGTGATTAGGTCTGGGTTAATTGATTTGATCATTGTTTAATAGTTTGCTGGATGTTTAATGATTCAATATGTTTTGATAATTTACTGAGTTTTTAGTAATTTAATAATTATTTGTTGTTTAATTTAACACCCACCCACAGTTTCTGATGATTGCTTTAGAATTCAATATGAAATAACCTAGTAAAAGGATTTTTTTTCTAAATTGCTTTTGTTTAAAAGAGTATTTTAAAAAAAAAACTTTAAATAAGACAAATGGAATTTTTTTAAGAAAATCGTAATTCTTGATCAGTAGTAAAGTGTTTTTTTCTTTTAATATTAATAATTAGGTTGAATGTTTTCTATTAATTAAAATGTTAACCTGAATAAATTTTTTATGCATTACCCTTAATTACCTGGCTGAAAAAATTGTTGGTATTGGTAATTCTACCAGAACTACTGTTGTAAAAAAAGTCTTGGTTTGCAAACCTCTATCAGCGATGAGGAAATTTTTATTCTAAATTCGTTGCTCACTTCAAAATTTCAAACAATATTTTCTGAACCAATGCTGAAAATGCTTCTTTTTTATTTCTTTTCAATAACTTTTTAAAATAAGAGAACATTGACCATTTATGACTTATTATCCTTCCACAAGCACACATTTAGTATTGGCTTTATCAGCTATTTTTGGCTTTAAAATTGTTAAAAATATGGTTCAAGAATTTATTTAAATTTGTTAAATATAGACCCCAATATATATTTTCAACAGAATTAAAATATATATGTCCAAAAGTATTATATAAATCCCATTTATATACACCCAACAAAAGGTATAAATCACATTATTCTGCTTTTAGAAAAAAATGATAAGAGGTTTTGATGGTGTGATGGATTAGTGTTGCAAATTTGATTTTCAAAAAGGCAAAAAAGGAATAGTGTTGCAAATTGTCGCAATATTGATTGTCAAATAACAGACTAAGGAATAATGTTGCAAATGAATTTAATGAATAGTGTCGAAAATAAAAAAAAGGAATAGTGTCACAAATGAATTTAATGAATAGTGTCAAAAATAGAAAATAGGAATAATGTCCTAATGGAGTTTAATGGATATTAACAAAAACAAAAACAAAAATGATAATAACTATAAATGTGCGTTTAGATAACATGTCTGATGTCATGCTGAAATAGCCCGCTGTCGAAGGCTTCAGTACATACACCAACTATCTTATGGCCTGCTGTCGCAAAGGAGTGCTGCTACATCAACTGAGGGTTTTAGGTTTGGTAGCAATCTTTTCTTTCATTATTCTTTTTTCTTTTCTTTTTTTTTTCTTTCTATAAAAGCTGTATGCTATAAAGATAAGCAAAATGAGTAAGCAATTGCTGAAACTAACTATTTGTGACACTATTCCGTTTTTACTATTTGCGACACTATTCTTTTTTTTCTGTTTTCAACATTATTCATTAAATTCAATTGCAACACTATTCCTTTTTTTGTTTTGTTTTCAACACTGTTCATTAAATTCATTTGAGACACTATTCCTTTTTTTGCAACATTAGGCCTTTTTTTTAATAGATTCAACACTATTCTGAAGTTCATTTTTCGACATTATTCCTGTCACCCGTTTTGATAATTTAATTTAGTTTTATTTATTGACATAATAATGCAATCAACCAAAGTTGTTAATAATTTTGAGTTCAATAATTTGTATCAATGAATTTGAAAACAGTTTAATTGTTTCTCTTTTAAATTTTCCAATTCTTTTTTTTTCTTGTTATTTTTCAGAAATAAGTACAAAATCTTTGATTTCATATTTAATAAAATAACATGTCCTAAAAAACACAGAAGTTTATATAGTGTGTCCTTAGATAAATTTAAAATGTATGACCTCAAACATATTACACAATTATTATAAAAATTACAAAATTAATTATAAGCAAAGAAGTGAAACATCTTTTCAGAATACAATTTTTTTCTTGAAATTGGAAGAGTTAGTTTGATTTTTAAAAAGGAATATTTTTGACCTAACTCGGTATCAACTTGGTAAGAAAAACTTCTTGAGAAACAATGTTGCTTACACTTTTTATAAAAATGCTGTTGATCACAAATCACAAATAATATCACAAATCATAAATAATATAGAACTTTTAAATTCTGATCAACAGTAATAACTAGTACAAGCCTGATTGTGAAAAATTTTGAAAAGTATTTCTAAATCATGTTTAAGATGCCTGATTTCAATTGAGTCCAAACCTTTTATTGATTATAATAGTTCAAATTTTCTTTGTGAATCGAAAACTTTTAACTGTTTTAATCAATCCATTTTGATATGATAACAAAACTGGAGAACAATATTCTAAAATTTAGTGAATGCTCTAACAAGATTACAAGGGTTTTGCGAAGTAGACATTTTATAATTAAGTATGGTCTGGTGTTAGATTTATGGATGATGTTACCAATATGTTTTTTGTAGTTATATCATAGTCCATGGTCACTCCTAAATCTTTCGGATTAGAAAGATTTAGGAGTGACCATGGACTTAAGTATAATCATCTAGTTTATAGTTTTACTTTATCCCTCTACATATACAAAGGAGGTGCTATTTATTTGCTATGTGCAAAATACTGTTAGCAATTGTTAGTTGCCATACTTCATCCTTAAGTACAAACTTCTCTGTGATCTATGTCATAATGCAAACTATCTTATTATCATCCCCAAAGCTCTAAAGTACAATTAAGAATATTAATCTTGTTTAATCTCAGAGTCAGATAGCTTACCGTTGAAAAATGTTTTGCTAATGCAAACTAAGGTTGTCTTAGTGTATGAGAAAAACTTGTGAATATTATTTGCAAGGCTTCTTGCATCAAAAAAGATAAACAGAAAATTTGTAAAACATTTTTTTGTTATTTATTGATTTATTATAGGATTTGTTTAGAGAAATTATTTTGCTTTGTTTACTTAAGTATGAATAAATCTATTGTGACAAACTTGCAAAACACATTGACAGTTTTCCCATTTCAGGTTAAAAAGCAATTGTTATTTTATGAATTTAATAAAACTATCATTTTGTATCTATATTAATAAAGTGAAAATACAGCAAAGAGTTTTCTAAATATTTTTTTTTCCTTTTATTTCTTAAGAACTCATCTTTATATCTTTCTGCCTTGGTTCAATCAGGGTTAATAAAGATAATTTTAAACACGCCTAAATTCTTTAATTTTTCTGTTTTTAAAATAGAATTTCAATCCTTATTATTCAAAACAATAAAAAAGCTGGTTGATTATTTGTATATTGTTCATTGTTGTTTTATATTGTTTATTCATTTTTGATTTGAGCCTAATAATTTGCTTTTCTTCAATCTTCGGATTAATTGAAATTTTTACAATTTTTCATTTTCTTTATTATACTCAATACACACAGACATAGTTAAAAGCTATACACAGAGACTTTTTCACTTTTATAAGCTATAGGGTACTTAAACTGTACACAGAGACTTTTGCACAGTTAAAAGCTATACACAGAGACTTTTGCATTGTTAAAATTTATAGGGTACTTAAATTGAATCTTTAAGTTATATAAAGGACTATAAAACTACTGACTGTAAAATCTTTTTTACTATCCCGTTATGCAGTGACTAAAAAAATTATTTGTTAAGAAGTTTTTTGAGAGTCAAAAGTTTAAATTTTTTGTTTTCTTTTTATGATAAATTGTAAACTTAATAACTTTTTTTGTTGGAAAATAAAAATTACTATTATAAAAATAGGTACAACAAATTAAAAAAAAAAAAAATAAGAGCATTGACAGATGAAAGTTGGTATTTAAATATAGACAAAATTTTCATAAAGAATATTAAAATTTATTTTAATAATATAATTAACCATTTACATTGAAATATTTTTCTGATCTTTTTATTGATAAGTATACTTTTTAGCTTTTACTAAGTTACTCGCATAAAATATTTTATTTTATGGGACATTAAGTTAAGTATTTTTATTTAGTTATATATTTAGTAAAGTCATTTTATGGGACATTAAGTTTGATTGGTTAATAATATAAAATTGTAGCTGTCCATCAATTTGGAATCTACTTCTTAAAACAAGCTTAGTAAAATTGTTTAATACTTTATTTTAAAATTTCCTCACAGGTTTCTGAACACTTATTAGAAGGTAAACCTGAATGGTTTGATCATGTGTTTGTTATCACCTTGAAAAAAGGTTAGTTTTAAAAAATATTTATCAATTGATTCATTTCAATTTTCTATCTGTTTATAAGTATAACATATATAAATTTATACATATATTTGCAATAGTAAAAACATTTTATCATAAATGTTGGAGATGCATTTTTAAATTATACTGCTCCAGTTTTTTCGAGTCAATACTGCACTAATTGTTATTAAAGTAAATAAAATTATGTTAACTGTTTTGTTAACTAAGAGACATTTAAGGATTAGGTGAAAAAGCTAGTGTTTCTAGTTTATCAAA
>NC_088931.1:42015000-42090000 GCF_038396675.1 Hydra vulgaris
TGACATACAGTATCTTCATAATGGCTTGGGGAAGTTTCCTAAAATTTGGTACTCTAATAGATTTTAACTTGAGAAATCCAATAATAGCACTCTTAAGACTCGATTATCTCAAGTAATGCCTCATTTATCCAATTTTGTTCAAAATTATTGACTTGTAAATTAGTGATTTTTGGAGGTAAAATGAAGACTGTGGCCCAAAATCCCGAGTAAAAAGTTTAATTGTATATCATTATTTCATCTTAGGTCTACTGAAAAAAATTAGATTCATCATTCATTCAGTTGTCTCTCTAATACGTGATCAAAATTTGCATTTAAAAATTGTCTTTTTAGAAAAATTTAAATTTTGTAACAAAAGCAATTAAAATATTTTGTAAAACATTTATTTGAATAAAACATCAAATAGTGTCATTTATTGACTAGTTTAGGACATTTATAGTCATGGGCCAAGGGAGATACCCTTCCCTCCCACGGAAGGCCCCTACGCCCCTCCCCCAATCTCCCTAGTTTTTTTTTTTTTTTTTTTTTTTTTTTTTTAATAAAATGAATAAATAATGCAAAAACATACAATTTAATTTTAATTTTGAAAAAAAAAAAAATTTCATTATTTCAAATTGACTTAAAACCTCCTTTTATATAAAAAACAAACATAAGTTTTGTTTTGTTCTTTTTAAAGGTATTTACTTGTTTGTATTTTCTTAAAGAATTACTTTTAATTTTATAGTTTTTATATTATTTTGTTAGGTAATAAATAATAAAAATAATTAATATGGAGAAATGTGACATTGGAAAAAGTCTTAACATTCATTGCCACAAAACTGGATTTTCAAGAAAACAAGGTTTTGTTCAATTTAAAGATCTTCCTTGTGAAAAACAAGAAGAAATAATATGGCGAGCAAATTTAAAGGAAAAATATAGTTCAATAAGAATTATATGTTGTTATCATGAGCAATTCTATGGAAAATATTTTGAGAGAAAAATTACAAAGTGTTGCAATCCTTTTGGAACACACAAGGAAAGTAAAAAAATTGCTATAAAAGGTAATCTTACCTTATTTACAACAGAATTGATATGGAAATTAAAAGAAAACAATTTATTATTTATAAAATGTTTGATAATTTCAGTTATTTTAACCACGTAAAACTAAATTTGTTTTTTAGGTAATATAAAGATTTCCATAGACATGGCAAACTATTTGCAAAAAAATAATGTTTATGTAACCCCAGGTTGGAAATTCTGCAGTAAATATTACAAAAAAGCAATAGAAACTGATGAAGATTTAAATTCACAGGAGGAATGGGAATCCAAAAGTGAGAAAAAAATTAAGTTAGATACCACTATAGAATTGCTTGGAATTTCACCAGTCAAACTAAAAAGTCTTTCAAAACACAGCAAATTGCCTGTAGCAAAACAAAAGTTTGAGAACACTATTGACAGAGTTGCAAAAATGGTCTCATTAGCATATAATATTAAAGAAACTTTTTTAACAACAGAAATAAAAACAACATTAACAATGACCATGATCTAGACATTTTAATGTATGAAATAAAAAATAAAATTTCAGAGACTGACTCTTATTGCCATAAGGTGCAAATGTTAACACTCGCACCAAAATCATGGACATGTAAAAAGATATCAAGCTACTTTGAAGTGTCTGAGTATCTTGTTCGAACAGCAAGAAAAGTTAAAAATGAGAATGGAATTCTATCATTACCCGGAAAAAAAACTGGAAACCCATTTTCACCAGAAACAGTTAGTTTAGTGATTAACTTTTATCAAAGTGATGAATTTTTAAGAATGATGCCAGGAAAAAAAGATTATGTAAGTATTAAGAAAAACCAACATGTTCAAAAAAGATTATTGCTACTCAATCTTAATGAATTACATGTTGCATTTAAAAAAGACTACCCTAACGTCAAAGTCAGTTTGTCAAAATTTTGTACTCTTAAACCTAAATGGTGTATTACAACTAATGCGTCAGGTACCCACAATGTATGTGTTTGCATACATCACCAAAATACAAAATTTCTCATTGATGCCATTAGGTGGAATAAAAGTTATAAAGATTTCATGGCATTGATTGTTTGCTCTCTTGAAAATGCAGAATGTATGTTGCATCGATGTAACCAATGCCCTGGTATTGAAGTGTTAAAAAGTTTTTTAGTGCAGGAGTTTATGGACCATGAGCATGAAGAAGATGTAGTATTTAAGCAATGGCAGAGTACCAATCGTACAACACTACTTTCACAGTCATTGTCACTAGATGAATTTAATGATTTATTATGTGGCAGCATTGACAACCTTACCACTCATTCATATATTGCAAAAACACAAAGTAGATACTTGAAAAACTGTAAAGAAAATCTTAACCAAAACGAACGCTTAATTTTAGGAGATTTTGCTGAAAACTATCAATATGTTGTTCAGGATGAGGTTCAAAGTTATCACTGGAGCAAAAGTCAATGCTCACTTTATACAATTGTACTTTATTTTATAGAGAACAAACTTCTCAAACATAAATCTTTTTGTTACCTTTCAGAAGATGTTGATCATGACACAGGATTTATTTACAAGACTCAGGAAGATATAACTAGATATATCAAAGAAAATCTACCTGATGTATCAAGTGTAAAATACTTTTCCGATGGTTGTGCAGCACAATTTAAAAATTTTATCAATCTTTGTCATCACAGTAAAGACTTTGATTTAAATGCTGAATGGGTATTTTTTGCTACCAGTCATGGTAAATCCCCCTGTGATGGTATTGGTGGGACTGTTAAAAGAGTAGTATGTCAAGAAAGTCTAAAACAAATAACTACTGGGCAGATTTTAGATGTTAATTTAATGTACTCCTTTTGTAAAGCCAAGATAAATGGAATTTATTTTAAGTTATTTTCAAAAGAAGAAATTGATCAAACACGAGCACTATTAGAAAAAAAAAATTTAGGTGGAAGAACAGTTCCTGGCACAAGGATGTATCATCATTTTATTCCAATTGCTCCAAACACTATAAGTTATAAAAAAATAAGTACTGATGCATGCACTGAAATATTTGATATCATTCCAAAAAGCAAAAATTATGTAGATATTTCATTAAATATTAAAAAAATGGATTATATTGCATGTTTTTATGATGGATTTTGGTGGGTAGGGATTGCTGAAGATGTAAGTGAGCTTGATATAAAAGTCAGATTCATGCATCCACATGGACCAGGTAAAAACTTCTTTTGGCCAATGAGAACTGATGAGTGTTGGGTGCTCAATTCTGAAGTTATATGCCTAATTTTTACACCGCGAACAATATCAGGTCGCACATACAACATATCTGATTTAGATTTGAAGAATATAAACTGTTGGTTACAAAAAAAAATTAATTATGTTTAAAATAATTTTGTTTTTATTTTATTTATCTATTTTGCATTTAAAATGTCTTTAGTTTTTTTCAAATTCTTGAATTGTAGGCTGAGAAGGAGGGGTGGGGGTTTAAATAAATCACAAATCACTCCCATCTTATTATGTCAATGACTATATTAGTCTAAAACTACATAAAGATATTGATTGTCAAAATGTTTTAAAAACGTTTTAATATCTTTGGTTTTAAAATTTATGACTTAAAATCGTAAAAAGATCTTTGAAATAAGAGGTAAGTATTTATCGATTTGAAGTAACGCAAATAAACTGTTTCTCAAACTTAAACTGAAAAAATATGTTTTTAAAATGTATTTTAACAATCAACTATTATTTATTCATTTTATGTAAAAAAAATCTAGGGAGATGGAATGCGGCGTGGGGCCTCCCGTGGGAGGGGAGGGCGTCTTCCTTGGCCCATGACTATAAATATTCTAAACTAGTCAATAAATAACACTATTTGATGTTTTATTCAAATAAATGTTTTACAAAATATTTTAATTGCTTTTGTTACAAAATTTAAATTTTTCTAAAAAGACACCATTTTTAAATGCAAATTTTGATCATGTATTAGAGAGACAATAAGATGAAATAATGATATACAATTAAACTTTTTACTCGGGATTTTGGGCCACAGTCTTCATTTTACCTCCAAAAATCACTAATTTACAAGTCAATAATTTTGAACAAAATTGGACAAATGAGGCATTTCTTGAGATAATCGAGTCTTGAGATTGCTTTTTTTGGATTCCTCAAGTTAAAATCTATTAGAGTACCAAATTTTAGGAAACTTCCCCAAGCCATTATGAAGATATTGTATGTCAAAGTTGCTTTGTAGTCGCTTCAGAAAATCACTAAAATGCTGAGTCAGCATTATTTCAAGTGACGATATCTCTGGAACCCATTGGTATTTTTAACTAAAATTTTTGCAGTTATTATTTTTTTGATATGGACTGCAAGTGGTGTAAAAATAAACAAATTCTGAGACGTAAGGGTGTCGAAAATTATTTTTTTTGGATGATTTCATGTATTTTTACCCTGTATAAAGCCAAGCTTAGTTCCTACTGTACCCATGCCACTTAGAAAAACATCAAAAAGTCTTAATAATGTTTGCTGGCAAGAAGAGGACGAGTTAGCAATATTTAAATCACAAGAAAAAATAGAAAGTAATAATGTTTTATATAAAAAGTTAAAAACTAATTTATTTAATTTTGCTTTTATTAATTATTTATGCAATGAAATATTACACAGGTCAACAAAAAAAAAATTTTTTTCTGGTGCCGAGCAAACAATTTGTTTTTTGTATAGCATTTCTCATTTTGATTTCAAATATGTAACTCTTTTTTTACCATCAGGTCAAGTTGTAAAGATATTTAGGTTCAAATCTTAAGTATTTAGGGTTAAGTCCCTAATATTGTCGAAAAAAAAGTTGTTCAAAAGTATGTCAACCTGGGTCTCAAAAGAAGCGTATTTTCATAGAGAATTTAGAAAACATAAATATTTTTCCTTAAAATTTATTGACAAAAAAATTATGTGAAAAAATGCTAAAGACTCTTAAAAAAAAGTTAACAAAATGTTATTCACCAAAAATACACAAAATACTTATTTTTATTACAAATGAATAACATTTTAAAAATATCTATGAAAATACGCTTCTTTTGAGACCCAGGTTGACATACTTTTGAATAACTTTTTTTTCGACAATATTAGGGACTTTACCCTAAATACTTAAGATTTGAACCTAAATATCTTCACAACTTGACCTGATGGTAAAAAAAAAGTTGCATATTTGAAATCAAAATAAGAAATGCTATACAAAAAACAAATTGTTTGCTCGGCATTAGAAAAAAAATTTTTTTTGTTGACCTGTGTTATATTCAGTCTTCAGACTTTTTAAAGGAAAGTGCTATTGCTAGACTTCTTCTTTGCATATATAAAGATCTCACTTTTGAAGCATTTCATTGTGGAGTTAAAATTAGTGTTATGACTTTATCATCTAACCGAGTTTATAATATGAACAAATTTCCTCATATCCAAGAAGCATTAAGATTTTTAAATTGTTGTGAAATAACACCCAAAGAAGAAGTTGTATATCAACAAATTTTGTCAATGAATAAAACATGTATTGGGGAAAAAAGTATTCAATTGAAACAATTGTGCAAGCATTTGAGTATTTTTCTCTTTCACGATCAGCCTACAATCGCATCAGAGAAGATTTTGAACTTCCAAGTTTACGTACTTTAGGAAGAATTACATCTAAATGTAAATCTTTAGATGATACCACTTATATCAGACATATTTTCTCTAATCTTAGAGATGATAGACAAAAAACATGCATTTTACTTCTTGATGAGGTTTATGTTAAACCAATGTTGCAGTATCATGGTGGCATAGTATTTGGTAAATCAGTTAACAAACCTCATCTGTTAGAAAACACAGTACTGAGCTTTTTGGTTGTAACATTGTTTAATGGACCAAAATTTCTTTACAAAATGTCACCAGTCAGAGAACTTGGTGCTGAGTTTCTTTTTGAACAGACAACCCTGATTCTTGATGCAATTTTAAAAAATGGGGGCAATGTTGTTGCTATAGTCTGTGATGGTAACAGAGTCAATCAGAAGTTTTATAACTTTTTTGAAAAAAAAAGAAGCATGGTGTACTAAAGACAATATTTCTCTTTTATTTGATTTATGTTCATTTATTAAAAAGTATACGTAATAACTGGATCACAGAAAAAACTCAAAAACTTGAATTTTATTGAAAAAAATAGCACGGTGGGTTGATATTATTAATTTGTACAAGCTTGAAATGAAAAGCATTGTTAAAATGTCTAAATTAACAGAAGTTTCTGTTTATCCAAAGCCATTTGAAAGACAAAAAGTTATCACTTGTCTGCAAGTGTTTTGCGGTGAAACATTGTCAGCATTAAAAAGTCATCCAGATCTGCATGAAAATGAAGGGATGATTATTTTCATCTCTAAAGTTGTTGAATTTTGGAAAATTTGAAATGTTCACAGTCCATATGCAGACATTTGTTTGAAAGATTCTAATCGAGCTGCTATTGCTTCTGCTAATGATGACAATTTAAGCAAACTTTCTGCAATGGGTGATTTTGCAATACAAATGAAAAAAATAGAAAAAGGAAAAAGAGTCAAATTACTAACAAGAGACACTGCTAATTGTTTAGCTCAGATCTGTTATGGTTTGGTTCAGTTGTCAAAATATCTTTTAGATACAACTCATCAGTATGTATTAATAGGCAACTTTACAACAGATCCATTAGAAAAGCTCTTTGGAAAATTAAAACAAGGCTCAGGAGGAACTTATTTTATTTCCGTTCAACAAGTTCTTGAAAAAGTAACTATATACCGTACAAAGTTGCTATTAGAGTTTGAGAAAAGTTCAGATGTGTTAGCCAATCTAGGTTCAGATCACTCTTGTCCAAAATGTAAATTTTTACCAAGTGAGGTTATTTGCAACATTATTGACAATTTACCTGCTCTGTGTGATTCATTGACTGTTGATATTAAAATGTCATTAGTTTATATTGCTTGACACCTTTTATTTCTATGAAGTGTATGGAAATTTTGTAAAGGACATAAATCAAGAAGGTTTAACAATTCCTGGTGACAATGTTTGTCAATGGCAACTTACTGTTACATTCTTTTTTATGAAGTATATAATGACACTTGTCGGTCATCACTGTGTAACCTCCTTATGATGCTATCAGAATTTTATTCATTAGGTATGCAAAGACATCATGGATTAACAATGACAAATATTTTATTTAATAATTGTTGTTGACTCTATTCACCTCGTTCCCCCAAGGAGCCAAAGCAGAAGTTGATAAAACTTAGCGCAAAGTAAAGTTTTTGCAATGTTTTTAACAAAAACTGTAAAATAGTGTTTAGTAAAATATCTAAAAAGCTTGTATTTACTTTTTATTCTCTAAAGATTTTATCTCTTTTTTCTTAAAAATACCTCAAAAACCCATTAATAAATTTTGTGGTAAATGCTAATATTAAATTATAGCAAAATATAAATCTATATATACTAAATTGTTTAAACATAATTAGTTTTAGATATGTTTAAGTTAATTTAAAATTTCTATAAATGTTATTCGTTAGTTATATTACAATGTTAGTTATAAACAAAATTAAAAAAAAAAAAGAATATTAAATTCATCTTTTCACTTTTTAAAACTTACTTTTAGTAATCATAGTATATCATACAAACATCATACAAATATTATATTCATGCGAAAATCACCTAACTGAAAATGTAAACTACTGCAAAGTAATATTTTTAATCTTGCCTCGAGTTTTTTACACAAGCCGCGCGTTGGCAAGGCCTGTTGTATAGTAAGCCATGTTTTTATTCAATAAAATGTAACACATAAGGTAAAAATTTTAATTTAAAAATTTTATTATTTTCATATAGTTTTTAATACCAGAGTGCACATTTTATTTTTCATTTAGAATCTTGTAAAATTCATACTTAAGGTTATCTCTTTAAATCTATAAACATTATTAGTGAAAACAAATGGCATGTTTAAGAAATAGTCTTTTTTAGAAAATAGAGGGTACCCTATTTAAAATAAAATAATAGTATTTAAAAAAAGCTTGTGTTTTATATACTCTAAATCTTGTAGTTTAAAAAGTTGATAAAATGGCAATTAAAAATATTTATTATATTTATTTAAATATATTTCTTATATATGATTTCATAATGTTGTATATGTATCCATATTTTATTATATGCTTTCATATTTTAAAGTTGATATTTTTTATTTAGCCAGGTGGAGCTGGAAGAAAGCATCTAGATTTGTTCAGACCTTCTGATTCAGCAATACATGAGCATGTAGGTTTTTATTTTTGTTTATGCACCAATATGCTGATGAGCAAAACACGTATTCGACTTTTTTTCAGTTGCTTGTTGTTTTCCAACATTTTCAATCAAGATATTAATGTCAGTTATGCATATTTCGCACTTTGATTTGGATGAATACTTAGAGATTTTAATTGAATTTTTTTTCTTATAAAATTAAGGAGACAATTATCTTTCAAAAGTTATTTATTATCATTTTTGAAGTAATATGCATTGTTATAATAAAGTATTATTATAATAAATTAAGTTAATTTTTTAACTAAAAAATGAGTGGCTACAGTAAATTTTTTTTCTAATATATGTTTGTACTCTTTTAAACAAAATTTTTTTTATAATCTTAACTGTTAGGCTAAAACTTGAAATTTTAGTGAATTCTGATTTTATCCTATGTTAAATAAGTATGTAAACTATATTCACTAAATCTAAGCTCTATATCCATAACATCTAAATCCATAACTAAATCCACTTTTAATGACCATGTAAATGGAAAGCATCCTAATATGGTCGGTAAAAGAACCGTTTTTGTATGGTAAATGGTGGTAAATGGTTTTGTGGGACTTGTTCATTTTTTTTTTTTAATTAGATATAATTTCAATCTGAATTTATATTTTTGAATGCAATCATTTGTGACTATCTGTAATATAAAAATCAAAATCTGATAATTAAATGCATGTGGGTCACTGTGGACCAGAGATGAGTTTAGGTTTGATGGAGTGTCACCTGGGATTTTTTCACTGATAAGTTATTGTTATCATTATAGTAAAAAGATTTAATCATAGTTAAAATTAGTTTCACTTGCTAAGACAATAAAATTGTCAAATCAATTTTCAAATAAAATGTGCGAATGAGTAAGTAAAGTTAAACTGAGTACCGAGTTTTACGTAGAAGACCTCTTTAATTCGCCGTATAATCATTTAAACTAAAATTTAAACTTGCTTTAAAATGTTACTGTTGCATATTTAGTATACTAGACTACAAATTTGACTTTTTCAATAAGCTAAAAAATCAAAGAGCGCTTCTCCGTCAATGAAAACTGTCTGGATGTTACTCTTAACAATAAGTAATAATACTTATTAAATAAAAGTACCAAATATATCATGTCTGGGAACAGTTTCTTACGTGATTCGGTTTGTGCAGTGTGTTGGGTTGAAAAAAGTGCAAGATGTAAGTCGCTATCTGAAGTCACCAACCGAATACAAGATATTATCAAACTCTACATATATGATGGTTATGATAAAAATATTATGAGTTTTTCTAATGTCATATGTGGTAGTTGTAAACGAAATTTATACCTTCTTAAGAGCGGTCATACTTCTAGGGGATCATGGGGACTTCAAGTTGCTAACGTATTTTTTTATACTAATACTAATTATATTATAATACATATAATTTATATGTATACTATTTCAATTTTATGTAAAAAAGTTATATTTGTGTGTGTGGATGTACTATATTGGTGGTCATTTATTCCTGTTTATGCAATTGTTAGCAATAAATTTCAACAATCCATTATTTATAATATATATTTAGACATACTCTAATATATAAGATAACTAAAGCAAATTATTACAAACAAATCTCTTTGTATAATTTATTGTTAAGTTGTAGTAGAATTTTGTTAATTTATAGTCTGAAATGCTTTAGATTGATTGGGCCAACAAAAGGAGATCTTCTAATCCATATTTGGGTGTCACTATTTCAACATTTAGTGAACCGAAAGTCGCTGAAAACGTATGCATTATTTGTTTTCTTGTTACTGGACAAGGCATTTCTCATCAGTGTACCCAAGCTGCTGCTGTAGACAACTTAATTGGTCACTGTTTACAATTAGGAGAATATGCAGAACAAATAGCCAGTGCTTTAATTAAAAAAAAGAACGAGAGCAAAGGTATAGAAAAGGGACATTTTTTAAACTAAAAACACGAGGAACACCTAACTCTATTAGAGTTGGAGCTCCTAATTTAAAGAGTAACAGAAGCAGTAAACAACTTTCTCTTCAAACAGTCATGGAACTGCAAGTCTCTCTTGAACTTTCTGATAATGCAACTAAAAAACTTTGTTCTACAATTAGAACTGGATTAAATAGAAGAGACTCTGTGGAAGGAAATATAGTTCAAAAACTAGATAGTCATAAAGAACAACTAGATGAATTTTATAGTGTAGAACAAATTGAATTTGTTTCTAACCAGAATGAAGCTATCATAAGAGATTTAGTATATATTAAAAATCCCTCTGATTTAATCCTGCATATTATCAAAGAAAGAGATTTAAATCCAGTGTAAGTTTTGTACGAGTTTCTTTAGATGGTGGAGGAGGCTTCCTTAAAGTTGTTGTGAATGTTTTCGAAGAACAAGAATCTGAAAATAAATTTATGAATAGTGGCGTTCAAAAAGTTCTTATTATAGCGATTGTTGAAGATAATCCTGAAAAATATGAAAACCTTAGATTAGTGCTTGAGAAACTTAATCTTGAGGATGCAAACTATTATATTGCTTTTGATCTTAAATGTGCCAATGTATTATTTGGTCTTTCATCGCACGCAGGTAAAAAAGCTTGTTTGTGGTGTAGTGGCAAATGTACGCTTGATATAGGAACTCTTAGAACTATTGACAATCTTGATTCCTGTTATGAAGCATATATTAAAAATGGATCTATCAGATCGTCCATGAAGGCATTTGATAACATTGTGAACAAACGCCTAATATATCTTAACACTGATAAAAATACTTTTCTAGTAAATTTAGTTGCTCCACCTGAGCTGCATCTTCTCATTGGAGTAGTAGATAAAATATCAGGGTTTCTTTTAACTGAGTGGGATGGTTTTAAGTTGTGGTTGAAAAAACACTATATAATTAAAGGAGGATATCATGGAGTTGGTTGGGATTATAATAATGCAAATAAAATTTTAAAATTGATTGATGAACTTCAACATGAAATGCAACTTAAAGTACCTTATCTACTTTCTGTAATCCAAAGCTTAAGAGCTTTTAAATCTGTAAAAGAGCTTGTTTTGGAAGAAATCTCGATTCTGACTCAGAACACAAAATAGTGTTGTTTAAAGATGCTTTTTTATGCCTACAGGAGACAGCTTCTTCACTTGGAAAGACACTAACAGTGTCATGGAAAATCCATATTATATGCTGCCATGTTTTTCCTTTTGTAAAGCATGCAGGATGCGGCTTGTCAAAGTATACAGAACAGTGTGGTGAGGTGATTCATGCAAAGTTTAAGCCTACGTGGCAAAGATATAAATGTAATACAGATCATAAAGATTATAGAGATTAAAAACTGCTGTTGTTGATTTTGGAATTAAAAGATTATAATATTGTATAGTTATAGAAATTATGTTTTGTAAAATTTTTCAATTTTATTATATTGTAAAATAAAGCTGCCTTAGAAAATGTTGTGGGATTTGAGCAAAGGGACAAATATAACCCACAACTTTAGACATCCCATGCCCACCTGTGATAAATAGGTTTTCAATAAAAACTTTTTTACTGACATGAACTAAATCAAAATTAATCAATAGATTTCAAATTTCATCAACAAATACTTTGGCATTCAAGAGTTGTGGCCATGTTAAATTAACAACCCCCTCATTTTTGTTGTTGGGGGAGGGGGTTCATAGTTTTGTGATTTTTTCACTCTTATCAAGTGAAACTAATTTTAAATATGATTAAATCATGTTAGTATAATGAAAACAATACTTAATCAGTACAAAAATCCCAGGTGACACTCCATCAAACCTAATATGCCTTCTGGCCCACAGTGGGGTGTCTATGTTTATTTTTTACAATATAAAAAAAAGATTATTTTCACAACTTTTATTTTTTCTATACATATATAATGGAATTTAAATTAACATGCACTGCATGCCATTTCAAATTTTTTAGTAATGATTTTATATCTAAGTAGTAAATATAATATAGAACTTTTTTTTAAAATACTGAAAAATTTTTATTCAGCTCGTAGAGCTCTACAAGATTATGTAAAAATATTTTTAAAATTTTAAAGTTTAATTTTTTTTTTAATGATGGTTTAGTTATTTAAATTTTGTGTATTTAATTTTAAATTGTCATTTTTAGCTTATGCATAAGCTTGATAAATTTAGTTATAGAAATCAATAATTAAAATTAATTATTGATTTCTATAGGAGGGGTTTATTATATATAAAAGAATTTAAAAATTGTCATGCATGATACAAGATAAAGTATTTGAAAAATGTCAAATTAGTTTTTTAACACAGTATTTTATAAGAATATAACTTTATAAATATATCATATTATAACAGTATCATTTTATAACTAACTATAACAAAATATACAATATCATTAAATTTATTTTTAGTAATTTTTTTTAAAATTTTCAAATCAATATATTCATATAATATCATTGATTATATAATAGTTCATTTATTCATACAGCTATGCATGAAGTATTTATTTATTTATAGCTATGCATAAAAGTTTATGATTTTGTAAGAAAATGTTGAATCTTTTTGTATTAAAGTGTAACAGAAATAGATTTTAAATTTTTTATATGTTTGTTGATAAATATCTGTTAATAAAACATCTGTTGACAAAATATGTTTTGATAAAATATATGGAAAAACTATCCAATTTCCATAAGTTTATAATAAGGCAAAAGTTTCATCAGCTATTAATTATTGATGCATAAGACATATAATAGTTTAAATATAAATTGAATCAATAAAAATTAATAACACAAAAGAATAATTTGTTTCTCTGGTACTTCGTATTACCTGGACTTGATTGATTGAATTGATGGTTTATTTTTTATAAATCATCAAATTCTATCAGCTGAGGGTTTGAAACAGCCTTTGAATAAGTATTGGTTGAAGATACTTTACAAAATATTTTTTAAAACTGATCGAATCAGTGCAGAAATAAGTTCTATTCAGTGCAGAGATATTTGCATATTAACCAAAGAAGGGTACTTTAAATATTAGATTTATTTAACTTCAGGCAACACTTTTTGATTTGCTATAAAATGATTTTTAAAATTAGTTTTAATTATTTTATTATTATTTTTAAAGCTAAATGATTTTTCTTTTTAAAAATAAAAAAATTTTTTTTTTTTAATACATTAATAATTTTAAATTATTATCAATAATTTTTATGCATATTATGTACAGTGTTTTATGTATAGGAGTATATTAGGTTGCATTTTGCAGTTTAATTTTTTAAATCAACATTTAGTACAAGTATGTTGTGGCTAAAATTAAATAGTTCTTGAAGTAACGTTCAAGTTAATGATTAATTCTAAATTTTAGTTTTTTATATTATTGAACGACAATAGTCTTAATATTATGTTAATGTATTTTTATTTATAAATAATAAAAATTCATTAGCACAGTGATTACAGTGGTAACAACGGTTTCTGCTAGAAACTGTTTAATTTATGATTTAGTACAAAGAATCAAATTTTCTTAGAGGTGTTTAAAGTTTTTTTTTAAATGAACTTTTGAATTGTTGTTCGCTACTCATTGCCAGGAAATTAAATGTTTATTGCGTTTGTGTTTAGATACTTGTTGTTTTGACTATTTGTCTAATGCTGTTGATTTTGTGCCTAATGCTGCTGAGTTTATTACATAGTAATTAATTATATTATCTTATGTATTTTTTTTTTTTATAGAAAGAATTGCATCAAATATGTGACATAAACTCATAACCCACCTAAAATGATTTTAATGTTTTATTTCATATTTTTCTATTAAAAATTTTTTCAAATGATCAATGCAATGAACTGGTATAAAAAATTCTGGAATTGCTTTAAAGGATAAGTTTTCAAAAATTTGTGCAAGAACTAAGTTAACTCAAATTCGAAAAATCTGTATATGAAAATAATAAAACTGTTTGACTATTATACAATAGTATAATAGTCAAACAGTGTTATTTTGATATTTGTATCATCGATGAGAAGGTGACAAAAGTGAAAAGTGACACCGCAAACTTCCAGGGAGATTGAGGCAGAAAAAAATGTAACTGTTGTTGAGACAGGTACTTACATTTGAAGCAAAAGAATGGGTTGTTGCATACACTGGTAAAAAAGAACTATTTTTAATAGAATACAGTGCCTGTACATACATAATTTATGATAATACAATCTGGAAGTGAGTACTTTATGACTTTTGAACAAGTTTTTGAACAAAATTCTCAAGAGATTAAGAATTTTTTTCACAAACTTGTTTTATAAATTAATTCTTACGGATTTCAAACAGCTTAAATGATCAAATTTATTTTTGGAAACTTGATTCAAATGATTCCGTTTAGAGCTAAATCATTTAAGGTGGTATACCCCCTTCAAAATTATCTTGGAAGTGAAATCTTATAGTCAGAATTAAAATTAAGCCTATAAAAGATCTTATTAAACGAAATCGAATTATAAAATTACAGGTGGTTATGTTGTCATGACAATCACCTAAAATGGCGATTATAGGAAAATATGCATGTCGCACTGTCAAAAATATCTCAGATTCTTATCGAGTATTCAAAGTAAAACTTGGCCCAATTATAAAAAACAGTTTGATCTATGCAATCTGCCAAAAGTTTTTTAAATCTGACTATTAGTTTCCATGTAGCACAGTGTTCATGTAGTTCATAATCTGTGTAGTTTCCACTACACAGATTATGAAATTTTTAAATAAGCAAACTTTTAGTGCTGAAACAGCAATATCTGAAATGTTTTATAATTAACTTTTGGCAAATTGCATACATATAAAAACACATCATTGCTGAAAATTTGATTAAAAACTGATTACTAGAAAATGAAATAACTGTGACGGGAGATTAAAAAATTGAAGTTAGCAAAAAAACACTTTAAAAATTAAAAAAGAGAAAAAAATGCAAAAAAATATTTTTAAAGCAAAATGTTTAAAAGCTACCAGCAGCGTAAAGAGTTCCTTGTTTTCATTTTTGTTCTTTTTATTGCCTCTGATTGTTTTTCTACACAACTTTACATCAGATTTATTTTTGTATGACGATTGAGACAAACGTATTTTATTTTCTCTATTGCAGCCATCTATCATAAATGTTCCTGGAATCATATTGAGTTTTTCATAAGTCATCACTGATGCTTTTCTTCCAATGTTAAAGTTTGCAATAGCATCATATGTTGCAAATTTCAAATGTAACAATGAACAGAATTTAGTTTTCGGTACTCGTTCCCATATCATCATGTCAAGACTCTCATTTTGGTTCTGAGTTTTTCCATGCATAGATTTTGCAAGTAATTCATTAGAGATAAGTTCTTTATAAATTGGCTTTAGTAACTCAATAATATCACGTGGCAAAAGATTGATTGGGATGTTTTTGATCAACATTGTGCTGGCACCAACTTTTTTCACCGTTTGGACAATAGGTGTGATAATTACTTTCTTTTGAGGAAGCAACATGAAACAATGAAGCAAGTATTGCACTGCGCATTTCATGAACAGACTGATTTTTGGTTCTTACTGCAATTCCATAATAGTTTTGCAATCTATCAATTGTTGCATCAGTAAGTCTTCCTTTACCACATAGACACCTTTCCTTTTTCAATTTTCTTAATCGTGTGCCAACTCTTTTTTGCACATGACCAACACATTCTAATTTTGAAACTATTGTATCACCATACAATCTTTTAACAGATGAAAATGCCTTACTATCTCCGTCACCACAAAATTCAGTATAGCGAAGTTTATATTTTTCAATAGATCGTTCAAAAATTGATTTTGCTCCAGCAACCTCCATACAGGTGGATAGGCCAGTATAGTTGAGGTTACAATAATGAGTATTTTTTAGCATTTTATATGCATCAGGGTCTGTATTTTTTTTCTTTATAATCAAAAAACATTGTTTGCAATATTTGGATAATACTTTACAATCCAAAACTTTTCCTGTAATCATTGATATTGCAGTATTAACACCGTTGTATGAGGAAAAACCTCGACGTTGCCAAGTACCATCACAAGAAACACTGGTATTTATTAAATTAAATTCATCAGTAGTATGTTGGGATGCTTTTATAATTTCAAGTGCAGCATCAGACAATGTTTTTACTGCATTTGCTTCAACTTCAATAGCAATTTTTCGAATAATTTTAATGTAAGTGTTTTTAGTGATTGGCGGTGGAAGATCCATAAGATAATAAATCTTTTAAGGCCAGTATGGCCTTGTCCATATGAACGCATTGCATAAACTGACCTTTGGGTAATATCAAAGGCTCTACAAGTTTCAGAATCACACTTCTTAGATGTAAAAAATTCATGATTGAATCCACATTTACAGAATATAATCAATGAGCTGGAAAGTCCAAATTTTTTTTTTGCATTTTCAGCTAAATTAAGTCGACAAGTTTTACTTTCTGGACAACATAACAACTGAAAAAGAATGGCTAATAAAGTGCTATCAATTATTTTGCATCCACATATGTTTTTTTATTAGAACTTGCAGAAGTATTAATAGGGTTTACCTTCGAATAAGATACATTTATTGAGCTCTGTGAATCTTTTAGTAGAAGACTAGTATTTGCTGAATTTGTTTTATTTAAAGTATATTGATTTCCATGAAATCTTTTTTTCTTTTTGTATTGAGTAGCGAATTTAACACATTCTCTACCCATTAAAAGTATAAGGTTTAAATTATATAAACATAAACAGATGCCTAGATATATATATAACTTTAAGATGGCAGTTCGTTTTTAAGAATCTTCTGGAAGAAATTTATGAGAAATCTAGTTATTGCTTTTAATCTTACAGATGTTTTGTTTAATAAAAAATAGAAATAAATTATAAACTCATTTCAACAAGCTTTTTCTCAGTATCAAAATTTATATTTGGGGAGAATTTCTTGGCCAAGTAAAAATTTAACCGTTGCTATGGATGTTGTCAAGGGCGCTTTAAAAAGTAAGGTTCATTAATGTTTGTTTTCCTCAAGTTACATACTGAATTTTAAAAAATGGTTTTCAGAATATGATTCTATGATAAATTTTAAATTAAATAGAACAACAACAAAAATTTTGAAAAATTTGATATTTCTCAGGGGTATACCACCTTAAATGAGTATAAAAATATCACGTTCTTTTTTTAAAAGTTTTTTTTTGGGGTCTAATGTTACAAGTGTGACTCTTGAAAACAACAACCATCCTTCTTAATACTTTTTTAAAACAATGAAGTTGCACACAAACATCTTATTTGCTTAATAAAATGAAGTTGCACACAAACATCTTATTTGCTTAATGCAATTATAACTATTAAAGTTACCTTAAAATGCAGTGTTAAATTTTGGGATAACCTTTGAGCATTTGAAAAAAATAATAGACTAGTTGAATAAGTTTTTGTAAAACTATTTAGAGGATTATATATATATTTTTAATGAATTAGTATCTAAAAAAATGTTATTGATTAATTATATTTTATATTGATTTTTTTTGTGAATGGATTATTGAAATTTATTTTTTGTTTACTTTTAAACATTTACGCAAATAAATTTTGTTTATTTCTTCTATATATAAGTTTTAAATAGTGATATTGCAATTACAATAGTTATTGTTAAATATAATAAAGTTGAATGTTTCAAATTTTTATTTTGTTTTAGAGAATAGTAAAAATCTCTGCATCATTATTTTTTCTGTTTGATTGGTATGTTTTAGTATCAGGTTGTGGTGTATGTGGTGTATGCTATACCGCAACCTCCACAACTTGATACTGATTCAGCACCAAAAGATAAAAAAGAGAAGATAAATTTATCAAGAAAAAAGGTAATTTACCTTATTTCATATAAAGTCGATAATTAAATTGAATAAATTATCTTCCTAAAATTTGAAGTTTTTTTTATTTAACTTATTTTTCACACTTTAATTTTAATTCACATTTTTGATTTCTGTTTCTGTTTGCTAATTTTTTTACTGCAAAAATGTCCAAGGTACAGAGGAGTAAGGAGGAAACATTTTCAGACTGTTTGGATGATTTGTTTGATAAGAGGACAAGAAATTCTTGGAAGCACAAAAGGAATAAAGTTAGAGAGAATGCATGGGTGCAATATCACAAACACTGTGGAATAGCATTTACTCAGGAAGTTCACACCTTCCTTACTAATGAGGCATATATGGCCAGAGAATTTGAACCACAAACCTCCAGTTTTGAGGCCAGCACTATAACCACTACACCATGACTGCTATTATTACTGACAACTATTCCTTAAGAATATCTTACAGGGTTGCCACTTAACCTGGAATACCTGGAAATAGCATGAATCCCAGGGAAAACCTGGAAAACTGAGGGATTTTTTTAAAATTAGTACATATTTTAATTAGGTGTAAATATAAAAATCAAAATTTATTGGTTGAAAATCAAAAATGTCATAATCTACGATTTACAAAATTTCAAAATTAGGTTGAGTTATAGGTTACCAAATTTTTTTAAAATGTTTCTTAAAAATCTCTCAATTAAAAAAAAAAAGTTCGTATATGTATATATTGATTACAGGATTACATATACAGGATTTATTTGTGTAATATTTTTTAATTGTGATTTAATTGTGTGATATTTGTGTTTCTTTAAATATATTAAATATTATACTTTTATCTCATTGAGTATGCTTTCAGGTAATATGATATCAGACATGCAGTATGTCTATTTTTGAACTATTATTGACATTTTAATACATATTCTATAATTTATATATAAACTTTTTTTAAAAAACATACTTTAAAAATTAAAAATTTAGTTTTTTCAAAATTTTAATGGTAAACTGAAAACCTGAAACTGAAAAACAACTCTAAAATTTTAATTTATAATTTTTGTGAAGTTTTGTAAAATTTTAACTTCAAAATATCTGTGTTGTAAGTAGAAGTAAATGTTAGTGCTTTTTTTGCAAATGAATTACTAACATGTAAAATAAGAATGACTGATAATACAATCTAAATGAACATTATCATTTTAAAGTACCAAAAACACATTTTAAAATAATCTGATTTGATAGAATGTGCTTGTGTTTTTATTTTATAATTTAGTCTAAGCTGTGTTCTTACACAGCTTAGACTAAATTATAAAATACTTCTATAGAGAGAGTGAGATACCATGGTACACTTTTGGTTTTTTGCTTCATAACGATTCTTTTAATACACTTTTTTTTAGGCGATTGGTTTAATTTGTAGAATGAATTTATACTTACAAAATGTTGCCATATGTTGTTATGCTGTTATGCCCAGATATGGCATATGCTGTTGCCATATCTGGGGTGGATCTTCTAATGATACCTTTTCTCTTTTAGACAAGGTGCAAAAATATGTTGAAAGCATAGTCGGACCTGCTTTTGCAGCCAACCTCCAACTATTATCACATCGTCATAATGTTGCTTCTCTTTCTCTTTTCTACAAATACTATAATGGGCACTGCTCTAAAGAGCTAGCATCTCTTGTGCTATCTACTAAAATGCATTCTTGTGTTACTTGTCATTCAATTAAGTCTCATCTTTTTTTTGTGTCTGTTTCTAAGTGCTCCAAAAGCTCTTATTCGTCTAGTTTTTTTCCTCGAACATCAGTTCTTTGGAATTCGCTTCCTTCATCTTGTTTTTATAATTTATATAATTTGCAACCCTTTAAGTTGTCTGTCAATCATTATTATATATGTCAATCTTGCTCTACAATCTTCATCTTTTCTCTTCCAGTAACTTCCAACTCTAATTAGTGGTTGCTTGCAGCCTTGTTGGAAGCGAGGATGTTTAAAAAAAAAAAAAATCTTTATAAAATTCAGGAAAAACTCAGGGAAAATAATTTTTTTTGAAATTTTGAACAATAATTTTTTTTTTCAAAAATATTTTGCTAATTCATGTAATAGTTTGCAAGATGTAGGTGTTGTTGTTAAAGTTTTAGTTTTTCAAATATAAAGATTGTGTTTAATTAAGGATATATACTGCTTTGTTATTTATATTTATAACAAAGCAATACATAGTTAGAAGAAGAAAAATTGTCTTTTTTTCTTCTAAAAAATATGTATTGCTTTGTTATAAATATATATAAATATTATTTACCTTTTTAGAAGGCATTGGTTGTATGCATACATATTTAAAAAAATTTTTTTTTTTAACTTTTAAAAAGAGTTTTCTTAAAAAAGCTGTTTTTATTTTGATCTTTTTATTATTATGATTATATAAAAATTATATATATTATTTATTCTTAGATGCATATTGATTAATTTTGAAGTTAAATATAAAAATTGATATCAAATATTTATTAAATCTTTTGCAAGTATTTGTAAAAGAACCAACTTGCTTTTTCAAATATACTATTTTTATATTAAATACTGTATATTTTTTTGATTTAAGAATTTTCCCTTATAAATTTTTTTGGGCTAAATTTTATTTTCTATTGTATAAACTCGGAAACGTTGAAATAAATGCTTTTTTAATATGTTTAAAGTTTTTGTTAAACGAAAATTCTTGTAATACAAAAATAACTTAAAATTATTTTTTTATTTTTAAGGTCAATTTGTGGAATTTATTTTCTACTTTGCCTATCCTTATGGTAAGACTTTTTTTTTTTTTAATTTTGTAATTCTTAAGTTTTTAAAACTATGCTTGACTGAAAGAAAAACTTCATAAGAAGAGATATAGAAAATAGCAGATGTTTTCTTTTTCAAAATCTTATTTGCCCTATATTTAGAGTTTCCCCCAGGTTTAATGCCAAAAATTATTTTTATTTTTTTATTTTTTTATGTTTTTTTCATTTCTCAAAAATCTCTCTTGGTTTTTTTTTCTTCCATGTTCTTTTTAATTCGAAGTATTCTCAGTTCTTGTCAAATCATGTTTGCTTTGAAAATTAAATATTTTTTAGTTTAACTTTATTATTATTAACATTATTATTATTATTACACACTTAATTAAAAAGGTATTAAATTACACTAAAAAAGTGTGCAGCATGAAAAACACCGAAACGGTGTTAAATTACACTGTTGTGGTTATTTCATACTGCACACCTTTTTAGTGCTAATTTACACCGTTTTGGTGTAAATTAACACATAACATATGGTGTTAAAATAACAATCGGTATTTACATATTTAAAATTTAAAATGAGATAAAATAAATTATGTTGAATGCATAATTTATAAATAATTTTAGATTTTCAAGAAAAAATAAAAAAGTATAAAAATATAATTAAAAAAAAATGAAAAAACTATTAGTGAATGTTATTAGTTAATTAGGTTAGTATCTATGTAATTTTTTAGTAAATTTTATTAAATAGTTCATCAGATTTCGAAATAATTGCAAGTTTTTCATTTAGGCAAAGGTGACCCTTTTTTGAAATATTTGAATACGGGGAAACGGATTTTAAAATAAACCAGGCAAAAGTGGGGTTTCGTTAAATTTGCTTTTCAAGTTTCTTTTACATTCATATACTAAACTTACTTTTACATTCATATATATTAGGGTGGCGCTAAAAACAACTTTTTTAAAAAATGTTTGCTGACACCTTAAATGTGTTCTATATAATCAAACAAGTGAAGCAAAATTATAAAAAAAATTTAAAAAAATCACTTTATAAATAAATTATTATTTTAGATTTTAGATAGAAAATGAAATTTTCTAACTTAAAACAAAAAAAAAAGATTTTTTTCAGTTACAATTTTTTCTCTATATTTTTTTTTTATTAAAATAATTACTTTTGAAATTCTTATATAATTTTGCTTCATTTGAGACCCAACATGACATACTTTTGGAAAACTTATTTTTTGATAATATTAGGAACCTGTTTGATGTTTTAGGGTCATGTGACATCCCTAAAAATATTTTTTATTCAAAAAATTTTTAAATATCCAGTATTATTTGATTATATAAAACACATTTAGGAGATGTCAGCAGACATTTTCAAAATAAGTTATTTTTAATGCTTCCCTAATATATATATATATATATATATATATATATATATATATATATATATATATATATATATATATATATAAATTTAAAAATAGTCAGAACAGTGAAACAAATAGAAAATCCAGTAATTCTTTTTTCTCACAATGTTTTTATTAAAAACAATATAATTACCAAACAAAATTACCAATACAAAATATTTTTTATATATATTTTAAAACTATTAGCACTAGAGGCCTTTCAAATAATCATCAGTAGTGCTGTTTTTAGCATTATACAAGATATTTGTACTAAAAACAAAAATAACTTAATTTTTATATTGTTGCTATGGGTAACTATTGATTGTGAAAGATTGAATTGTAATTATATACAGGAAATATCAATAAAATGTATCATGTTTTTGTTTGTGCAAATGCTTTTCATATGATAGCAAAAAAACTTTCGTTGTTAAGCCCAAGAAAGATGAAAAGTTGGGAAAAAGGTTCAATTACACTTTTGTGGGCACGTTGACAAGTATAAATATGGTTGTCAAATCGATCAGTTGATAAGCCAGTTCTGCAACTAGAAATATGTCCGTTTATACGTAATCTTAAATTATTAGTTTTACCAGTATATGTTTGTTTTTTGCATGTTAAACATTTTAGGTAATAGATTACATTTTTGCTGTTGCATGTGATGTGACTTTTCACTTTCCAAATGGTTCCGTTAGATGTTTTAAACTTATCTACTTCTTGAAGGTATAGTTTGCAAATTTTGCACCGAATATCTTTGCATTTGAATATGCCGATCTTCTTACTAGTTACTTCAATATTTGAAGAAGTAAGTCTTCTTAGTAAGTTAGGAGGTTGTTTAAAAGCTAATACCGGGTGAATATTAGAAAAAACATTTTTAATTCTTTCATTATAAGATACTTTGAGCAAATGGCTAGCTTCTCTTATAAAAGGTTGGCAATTGAGATTACTATAGAATGGTCTTTTTTTGGTGCTGGTCCTTGTAGTTTTGCATTATGGAATGCTTTTTCAATAATTTCATCAGGGTATTCCCAATCTTTTAACCATGTCTTTAGTTCGATTAGGCATAATTTTTGGACTTCATAATTAGATGTAAAAACAATTATTCTTTTTGCTAAATTATAAGGAATATTCTTTTTAATGTGAAATGATGACTGTTATAGTTTAAATAGTCATGGGTGTTAGTTTTTTTATAGTAAATGTCTGTTTGAATTTTATTATAATTTTCAAGAATGATTGTTATGTCTAAAAAGTTAATTACACTATAGGTACTACCATTTTTTATAAATTCCTTTCCAAAATCTATTGTAAATCCAATAGAGTCATTTAATTCAGTTAAAGAAATTTCAAATTTTAAGATGTCTTGGCCAAATTATGAAACCATCATCAATATATCTAAAATAAAATTTCTTTATATCATCTACTTCATGGTTGGAAAAATACTGAGGTAGGATTATTGGAAAAAGTTTAGTCTTCTCTAGGAACCCGATAGTAAGGCATGCATAATCTGGTGCAAAATCTGTACCCATGGCTGTACCAGTTATTTGGTGAAATAATTGTTTGTCAAAAATGAAATTATTGTTATTTAGAATGAAAGATGCTGACTCAATTATGAATTCAGGTGTAAATCTTTTATCTATCAAATGTTTATATTTATTTATCCAAAATTTTAAGGCTTCTAATCCAAGATAATGTGGAATGCTTGTATAGAGGTTAACAATGTCACATGTCATTATACGACTTTCTGATTCAAGCTCTCTTGGAATTTTTCTTAGGAAATCCCAGTCATCTTTAATAAAAGATATTTGTTTCCTTACAATAGGAGACAATATTATATGGAGAAACTGGCTCAAATGAGGTGTAGGTGAATTTATTCCAGCAATAATTGGTCTACCTTTGAGATTTTTTGGTGGTTTTATTTCAATAAATAAAAAGTCTGACTCTTTTACCTTGTCAATAATTTCTTGACATTTGTGAATTTTGGGAATTACATAGAAATTACTTGATTTCCATTTAAAGTTAGTGATATATTTTATCTCATTCGTTGTAAGGCATTTATGTTTATCTATCAAACTAATTAGATTTCTAAAAACCATTTTATCAGATTCCGAATTTATTTTTTCATATGTAGTTAGAGATAAAAGATGGTCTTGATGAACAAGTTTGTTAATATAATATGTTGAATCCATTATAACTAAGGTATTACCTTTGTCAGCTTTTTTAATAACTATGTCTTTCATTAGTTGCAGTTCTTTAATCGGTTTTCTTTCTTGTTTTGTAATGTTATCAACATATTGAACTTTAATAGGTATGATTGATTCAATTTGTGAAACAATTTCGTTTAATTCTGGCAGAGTGGTTTTGGTACTATAATTGGATTTATTTTTAATTATACTAATATCATTACTTGTGGTACCAAAATATTTTTCTTTTAGTATAAGTTTCCATGTAAAATTTTTAACATCTGAGTTAATATGTAAGAAATTACCTTTTGTGGCTGGGCAAAACTTTGGACCTTTTGTGAGAAGAGATATTTGAGAAGAATATTTTTTCTAATATTCACCCAGTATTAGCTTTTAAACAACCTCCTTACTTACTAAGAAGACTTACTTCTTCAAATATTGAAGTAACTAGTAAGAAGATCGGCATATTCAAATGCAAAGATATTCGGTGCAAAATTTGCAAACTATACCTTCAAGAAGTAGATAAGTTTAAAACATCTAACGGAACCATTTGGAAAGTGAAAAGTCACATCACATGCAACAGCAAAAATGTAATCTATTACCTAAAATGTTTAACATGCAAAAAACAAACATATACTGGTAAAACTAATAATTTAAGATTACGTATAAACGGACATATTTCTAGTTGCAGAACTGGCTTATCAACTGATCGATTTGACAACCATATTTATACTTGTCAACGTGCCCACGAAAGTGTAATTAAACCTTTTTTGTAACTTTTCGTCTTTCTTGGGCTTAACAACGAAAGTTTTTTTGCTATCATATGAAAAGCATTTGCACAAACAAAAACATGATACATTTTATTGATATTTCCTGTATATAATTACAATTCAATCTTTCACAATCAATAGTTACCCATAGCAACAATATAAAAATTAAGTTATTTTTGTTTTTAGTACAAATATCTTGTACAATGCTAAAAACAGCACTATTGATGATTATTTGAAAGGCCTCTAGTGCTAATAGTTTTAAAATATATATAAAAAATATTTTGTATTGGTAATTTTGTTTGGTAATTATATTGTTTTTAATAAAAACATTGTGAGAAAAAAGAATTACTGGATTTTCTATTTGTTTCACTGTTCTGACTATTTTTGAATTTATTTGGTTAAATATCATATTTCAAGATTATATATATATATATATATATATATATATATATATATATATATATATATATATATATATATATATATATATATATATATATATATATATATATATATATATATATATATTATATATCTCAATTCTTCCCAGATGAAACTTAAAATTGGAAAGTTAATTTATTCTCACGGAAAAGAATGATATATATATGTGTATATATATCATTCTTTTCCATTTAGCCAGGGCTTTCGCGCCTCACCAACAAGTCTTTTCGCACTCACCAACACGCCCCCCAAAACTTTGGTGAAAGCCAAAAAACTAAAAGCGTTTTGTTTTAAATTGCAACAAAACTTATTATTATTTTATCTTTTTTATTATTATTTTATCAAGCATTTAATTATTTATTCAAAACATTCTGTTTGTTATTTTTATTTAAATAGCAGAAAAAATGATTTTTTAAAATCGTGCAGGCTAACTTAAAAATAACCATCCTGCCAGCGCTTTTTTGTGCACTGGCATAAAATTTTAAACAAAGGAGATATATTATATATATATATATATATATATATATATATATATATATATATATATATATATATATATATATATATATATATATATATATATATATATATATATATATATATATATATATATAAGTATATACATGTATATATGCATACATACAGGAGTGCACAGAGGGTGGGGGGTCCGGGTCAGTTTTCCCTGTGCATCACTTTTAAGAGGCATCATCAGATAACAAAAAAAAAATTATCACCATGCTAAAGAAAAAATTGAAAACATCCATAAAAGTATTGAAAGTTATTTACTTTGTTACTTTCATCCATCAGATTAAAGAGAGATTTCAAGCTCTGAAACAGCAATGTAGAATAATTTACTGCATGTGGTATATGCCTGACAAACAGTCAAGGTTTATTCAGTCAAGTAAAGTTAAAGATCTTGAACTTCTGTATCCAAACGATCTTAATAAAAACAAGAAAACATTTTTTTCTACTTTTCGCTGTTTCCTGATGATCCTACTTCCTACTTCAGCTTCCAGTTCATCATAGCAAAGGAGAAATTGCAGTTTTTTTTATTAATTGATAATTGATTTGAGAGAGAAGATATAATATTGATATTATTCAGATGAAGTATGATCCTGAATAATACATGGAACAAATTCTAAAAAGTTAATATTAAGACATGTACCAGAAAAAATCTGCATGTGTTCTGATGTGGTGTTTACAAAAACCGTGGATCATTTTAAATAGCTGATTGTTTTAAAATGTCATTGTTTAGTGTTATTCAAAATTTAAACAACTCTGTAATCAAAACAATTAGTTTTAATTGAAATGTTATCAAATCAAAATAAAAAGTGAATTATTTTGCATTTTCTTGTTGTAAATCCTGGTGTATCAAACAAAACAATTTCTAAAGAGTTGCAGATTGCTTTGACAACAGTGCAGAGTGTTGTGAAACAATTTAAGGACACTATTACAATCAAAAGGAAATCAGGAAATGGAAGTAAAAAATGTTTTGTTAGATGAGATCTTCGTAAAAAATGAAAGATGCCCAAGATAGAAAACCATAGATTTCTGTTTGAACTTTAACGAATAAATTTAAGACAAGTGCTTCCACTAAACAAAGAGTGAAGAGAAATTATGGCTATAAATCTTTTAAAAAGAAAAAAGTTCCTCCTCGTGAAGAAAAGCAAGAAAATGATGCAATTCGTTGTTCAAAGCTGCTCTATAAAAAATTATGTGATTATTGACGATAAAACTTATTGTGCTGCATATTTCCGATATCTTTCAGAACACCAATATTATTCAGCAATTAATCGTAAGAAACTGAATTCTAATTATAAATGCATTGGAATGCAGGAAACTCACTAAAAAATTCATAGTTTGGCAAGCAATTTGTGAATGTGGTGAAAGAAGCTCTTGTTTTGTGACTACAGAAACAATTATCACCAAAATATACGTAAAAGAATGCTTCGAGAAACGTCTTTTACCATTTTTTAGAACACACACGGGTAACCCATTGTTTTGGCCCGATTTAGCATCATGTCACTACTCTGGGACAACTTTAAACTGGCTTAGAGAACATAAAGTAGATTTCGTTGAAAAACACTGCGATCCAGCAAATTGTCCCGAACTGCGTCTTATTAAAAGATGTTGGGCTCTTGTCAAAAGAAAACTAAGGTTCGATGTAAAAGAAGCCAAAAACATTAAAGACTTCAAAAATAAATGGATTAGAGTTACAAAGAAAGTCCAGCTAAAGACTGTGCAAAATCTGATGATGAGTGTAAAACACAAAGTGTGTGCGTTCTCACATACAAAACTTCACAAACTTTCTCAATTGAAATTCAAGAATATTAATATATGTACTTTCAAAGTATATATAACATTCAAAATCGAAATACAATAGTTAAATAAATATCCTTTAATATATCTGTGCAGATTTTTTCTGGTACATGTCTTAATAAATAACACAAATACACCATTTCATGTCATTCAATATAACAAAATGTTATATTGGTATAACATTATAACAAAAAGTTATAGAGTTAAAAATAATTTAATTGTAAAAGAAAAAAGAAACTTATAGCACAGATATTATATCTGTAAAAGTACTTTTAAATGCTTTACACATATTTATAATTTCATTCAATTATTTGTTACTAACAATACTAATAATTTAATTTTCAGAACGTAATTGTTATTTACTTTATTGTTAATATTATTATTAATTTATTGATCTAGAAAATTGTAATCAACAAAATGATATATTATTTAACAAAATATGTGGTATTTTTTATGTGTTAGTATGTGTTAAAAATTCGATAAAACATGTGGGCAAATATATCTTTTAAAAGTAAAAGTTGGTATATAATTCGTAATTTGTTTCACAGAACTATAGTTTCAGTTTTACACAGTTTAACAAAACAGTGTTTTTCATAAAATTGTGTAAGCTTTATCGTTACACAGTATAAAACTGTTTATTATTGTAAGGTTGCTTACAAAACGGTGTTTCACAAAACAGTGCAAAAGCTGTTTCAAACCTTTTTATTGAGCAGCTTTATATAAAAGTGTGTCAGCATTAGAGGTGTAGAGTTATTTTAAACTTTTTTTCAAAAGAGACCAACAGTTTTACACTAAAAACATAAACTTATTAATAAACGTTGTTAGATGCACTTTAGTGTTTATTGTTTAACTTTTGCTTAAATAACTTTTAAAAAGGCACCATTTGAAGTTATTTAAACACCAAAATGGTGTAATTTTACACCATTTTGGTGTAATTAAGAGTGTACTTGCTGTCTGGATTCGTAAAATATGGCTCATGGTAAGCTTTTCCTATAGACCATTAAAAACTATAGATGATTCTTTTTGAAATTGATTGAAGCCAAACTTTTTGCGTATATATGTCACTTTGTGGCAAAAATGCAAATAATGTAGGATTTTAGTATAAAAAGTTTCTTATAAAAAAACACAAAAGGAACATATTTTTGGGGCTATTTTCTGTTTAAGCATAGTTAAGTTGTTTCTATAAAACTATTTTGTAAAGCTATAACTTTTTTACTTAAATTGATTAAAAAGAATCGATTCGAAAAGTCGATAAAAATAACAAAAAATTCTATATATATTCACTGCCCGGCAAAAGTTTCCGGTCACTTAAAGTTTTAATAGTTTTTTACCTATAATAATTGATATTAAATTTTAAAATTCTTTATAAGTCATAAATTAATTCTATTAAGATGTGCTAATGTTTTAAATAAACTTGTAATAATTGATATTAAGTTTTAAAATTGTATATAAGCCATAAAATAATTCAATTAAGATGTGCTAATGTGTTTTTAATATTGAAATGCAAAATCTATGTTTTCTTTGTTTTTGGATTATAGATATGCTTGAACATACCTAGTAAAAAATTTGTAAATAAAATTCAACTGTTCATTTGTCATCAAAGCATAATTTTGTCGAAGTTAATATAATATATTGGAATAATGAATTTAGTAAATATTTATATAGCTGAATAAAATTTAATATTACTTTTTAATTTCTAGTCTATAAAAGTGCGTTTTGATTATTTTTAGATTAAAATTTTAGAAAATAGTATAAAATGTCAAAGAAATGTAATTTATCACTAGAAACGCATTTTTAAATTGTTGCTCTAGCAAAAGATGGTCATTTTACTAGTATATTCAAAAATTGTTGAAAATACCGCAATCAACAGTGAGTGATACTATTCGTCAGTTTAAATGTACTGGTACAAATAAAGATAGGAAAAGAACTGGACGTCCCAGCATAACATCAAAGGCTGAAGACAAGTCAAATATACTCTCATGTAAACAAAATAGACAATTAACAGCCCAAGAAATAACAACTAACTTCAATGCTGCTCAAAATAAAACTATTTCAGAAAGAATTGTAAGATGTTGCTTGAAAACTGTTGGCGTAAATGGTAGAGTAGCTGTTCAAAAACCTCTTATAAAACCAATAAATCAAAAAAAGAGGCTTCAATGGGTACTAGCACATTCAAATTGGACAGATATAGACTGGCGAAATGTATTGTGGGCGCACAAATCCAAATTTCTTGTTTTTGGAACAAAGCGACGGATCTATGTGCGACAAACAGCTACTGAAAAATTTCATTCACAGTGTATACAGCCTACTGTCAAACGTGGTGGAGGTTAAGTAATGGTGTGGGGCTGTTTTGCTTTTAATCAGTTTGGTATTCTCATGAAAATAAATGGAATTCTTGATAAGAACGGATATCATAAGATATTATGTAGACATGTCGTACCTTGTGGAAAGCGTTTAATTGGCCACAGGTTCATGCAACAGGGTAATGACCCAAAACACAGCTAAATACTGCACAAACTAACTATTGCGGAGAACTCAAAATTATGACATAGCCCCCACAATCTCAACCCAATGGAGTTACTATGGGAACAACTGGATCGTGAGGTAGTAAGCAACCGAGGCTATGGCCGGGCCAGGTTTGATAACACATTCTTTCCAGGTTTCATAACTTTTCTTGAATAGCTACTAATTCTTTAATATATTTCTTTTTTATTGGTTCATTACTACAATCAAAAATTATTTTGTGCAAACCTAATGTATTTTTTATCAGTTTTAACATACGCAGAGGATCCATGAAAATATAAATTGGTTTTTTTTTGTAACTGAATGTGGGAAGTATGTACAAGAAGAGTTAACTAATAAATCAGCTTTAAATGTTTTTTTTAAATTCTTAAAGGATGATTCAGCTCTGTCTAAGGATAATATTGTAGTTAAGAAACTGTCTAATTTCCACAGTAGTTTTAAAAGAAGTAGTATCATTTATTGTTTTGATTTGTTTTCACTTTTAATTGTGACTTTTGTATTTGCTTGAGGTTTTCTAGATATAATTTTCTTCAATAAACTGCTTAGAAAATCAAAAATGGCATAGCTCCTTTGTGAGTTTCTTTTTCTCCAACCATTAACAACATGAATCTGATGCAATATACTTAGAGAAAAGTTTTGAACTCTTTACTGGATTAAAGTTTCCTTTACACATGATAGCAAACCATTCATTTCAAAACAATAAATCTTTTGGAAATTTGCAACAATAAATATACTTCATAAATAAAAATAGTATTTCGCATGTTTATTAAAAATCAACATCAAGCAATGCAGTAAATGTAATTATTTGGACATAAAAAACTAGACTATGCTTTATAGTATACTATTTTGTACTCTTTCAATGCATATAACCTCACAAAAAGATAAAAAATTGCTGCAGATATAACATTCTATATAGCATAATTTTATATCTTTCTTTGAAGTTATATACATAGTTTGAAACCAAGTTCTATATAGCATAGTTTAGAGCCAAGTTCTAAACTATGCTATTTAGTATCTATATCGTATCTCTGTTAGGTTAAGGTTTTTTTTTGTTTTTTTTGTTGCTATTTAAGTGCCCCAAGAAGATCTAACGGTCTTGTCACAGAGCACCGCGGAAGTGCATTTAACCAGGAATTTCACGCCTCCTTCATTACTGTGACACGAAAATATGTCCAAAGCTCATTTTGAACCTGGATCTCCTGCTTATAAAGCAAGCGCTCTAACCACTGTGCCACGGCCACACATTTGTACTTAATATATTTTAATATATTTTTATGTTCAAAACAACAAATAATAATTATATATAATTAATTGAAACATTTAAACAAATATCAACATATAAGTCATAACCATGTTATTAACATATACAACTATTTATCAGTATTTGCTTAAATTGCAGGAATCCGAAATAAAAGAGACATTAATGATAATAGTTAACAACAAAAATTATTATGTTGAAAGATAAATAGCTTATCATATTTATACATACTATGTTCAGATATGTCATATTTGAACATAGTATGTATAGTAAGATAAATAGTTTATATTATATGATAAATATTTATCTTTCAACATATTATTAATTTTTGACTTCTATGAAACACGAAAATTCTATGATGAAATTGAAATTATAAATAAATAATAAACTACTTATTATTTAAAATAAACCTTTGAAATTTTTATAAATGTTATAAATGTTATATCTGCACCCTTTTTATATATTTTTGTGAAGTTATATGCACTGCAAGATAGCACGGCAGCTGAAGATAATCAGAAAATGTATTGTAAATGCATGAGGAAACTTATCATCGAAAAAAGTTTTTGCCACAAACTGAGGTCATGTGCAAACTTTTTTTTTGGCTTCACTTTAAGATTAGAATTGTTTAGCTTAGGCCGGGTCTATGGTTTTTAATGGCCTAAGGCTGTTTCACACCCACCATTTCTGTACTTTTTCTTTTTATGGTCTCAATTTTTTAGACCCATAAATAATCCCTCCCCTTACGTTGTGTTTGGTAGGTGAGAAAAATTATTTTAATTTATTGAAATGCAGATTTTAAATTAAGAGGAGCTTTTAACCAAAATTATAGTATATATATATATATATATATATATATATATATATATATATATATATATATATATATATATATATATATATATATATATATATATGTATATAGAACTCTTATATGTTGTCAGAAAGTTTTTTTGTCCGTATTTTGTTGACAAAAAGTAAAAATTAAAATGCAAGACCGGAATTTTTTTTTTTATTAATTGATAGACTGCCTGCCCCAACCAAACCCTCAGTCGATGTAGCAGCACTCCGTTGCGAGTCAGGCTATTCGTCAGTCGATGTAGCAGCACTTTGTTGCAAGTCAGGCTATAAGATAGTCGATGTAGCAACACTCCGCGCATGATTTACAGTAAAAAAAATAAATAAAAACATTTCATTGAAAAAAAATAAAAATAAAAACATTGTTTATATTGTTAAAAACATTCAGAATGTTTTTAAAAACATTCTGGTCAATTAAATTTGCGTTTTTGCATTTTTTTTAAAAAACAATTAATTAGTAATTAAAATAATGGTTTTAACATTTCTGACAACACGCAAATGTTGGATGAAAGTCTAAAGTAATTAAAAGTGATGTATGTGTTGGCGTAAGAATCATTTTTTTCCTTCCGTACTTCCCAAATGCAGCAATCTATAGAACTATATATATATATATATATATATATATATATATATATATATATATATATATATATATATATATATAATTAGCGCAAAGTATTAATTATTAAAAAAAAGGAATATGATATATAACTTTTTTACAATTAAAAAAAGCATAAATTGTTAAGAAAATAGAACAAAATATTTACATCAAAAGCATGTGGAGTAGTAAAATATTGCCTGCCACAACACTTTCCGTCTATTGGAGAACAGTCTTAACTTAAGAAAACTGAAATGTAAAGATGTATTAAAAGACTCTTTTACATCTACCTAAGACAGTTTGCTAAACAGTGTGAAGACTTCGTTCTTAATTTGATTTTAATTTCATTCTAACTATTAAATGATATTATTTATATAATAAAAATAATTTTAGATAATTCGCATTTTGGGTTGCTTGTTTATTGAGCAAAAAGTTGTTTTAGTTTCAGCTTCTTTAAGGTATGGTGGTTTTTTATTTTTAAAAATGTGCATTATATTTCTTTTAACAAAAATTGAAAATTATATTTTTATAAAAGCAAATTTACTTGTAAAAATATAGGTATACATCCATAAAATATTTTACTGAAAAACTATCTGTCAATAAACAACGAAGAAATAAACTACTATTTTAATTTTTTTTTTAATTATTTTTACAGTAGTTAGCTAAACTTGTAAAAAGAAAAAATCAGTTATTTTGAATATCAAGCAAATACAAAAAGCCAGAATGTCAAAAATTGATATTGTAAATTTTTTTCTCAATAACATAAACAAAAAAGGGCATTTAATACTTTTAAAATCTCTTTTTTGCTTATGAAGTGCTGGTTAATTTGTTGTTTTAATTTCTCTATAAATATGTACCAATGAATTTTTGTATTTACTAATATCAATTCAAAAAAAATTTTGAAGTAAAGTTAAAATAAAAAAATTCTATCACAGTTTTTCTATTATTATATTTTTATGCCAACTCTCTCAAACTATAAACATCCAACTATCACACAACAAAATACACACAAAGGCTCTTTTCCCTGAGGGGGTTAGAGTGGGGGTGGGGTAAATACTGACATTATTTTAAAAAGTGACCTTCTAGCAGATCACAGTTTTGGTAAAACAAATGAATTACCTGAAAGAATATTTCTTATATAAGATGGCATTTGAGAGTGAATCAACTTTTATTAAAAAGGTTTTAAAAAAATATTATAAGTATATATTCACATGAATATTATTTTAGGTGTTTAATACCTCAAAAATACCACATCTCTGGTAGTAATGTACTTGTTTGCTCCCTACAGTAGCCTTTCTTTTTCAAAGCTCATGTTTCAAAGTTAAAGTGTTATGGTTATAACAAGAATTTTTTTAAAGAACTTTTTTCCTTGACTGCAGTGGCCCCTACACCCTTAAATATACAGTTAAAAAAAAAAGGAAAGAAAGAAAAAGTAAACCTCTGTTTTAGTGTTTTTATAACTCTAGACCTTGATCTACTTATAAATTTTGCTTGTGACACTTTAGTGGCTGTGCAACTCTTTCTGTTATTTTCTAATGAGAATACAGTTCTAAAACTCAATTTATTAGTTCTAAGGTTGGCTGGTAGTAATGTTTCCTGAACTCTTTGGCAGCTCTCAGAGGCTGACTTCATCAACAGTTGTAAAATTTGTATGTATATTGTACAGGAATGGTGTCCCTTTTGATTTTGGCATGCTTTGCAGGCCTTGTTATGAGATTTTGTTGCATAATGGAAAAGGGTATTGCGAGTAATTGTACTTACACTATTTCTCAAAACATTTTTTAACACAACATTGTTGTCTTATGTTTGCTTTCTCAGAATTTAGTTGTTGTTTTTTTTTTAAATGAAGAGGTAGTTGTTTGAGAGTGAATTCAACAGTCGAAAAAAAAAAAACTATCAACAGTTTTTTATTTAACATTTTGGCTTTAACAAAAAAAAAAATCTAAAAACTTAATGACAATGAAAAAAAAAAAATTTAAACTATTTAAAAACTAAAACTTGAAACTATAAATAATAGATAATAATAGATTAAATTGATAAATAATAAATTTAAAAAAAATTAAACTATAAATAATCGAAACAGTTAAATGTAAAACAAACATAAAAAAGTAACCAAAATTAAATATAATAAAAAGAATTTTCTTTAACATGTTTTGAATTTTTAAAAATTAAAAAAAAAAGTATAAAAAAAAACTTAAAAAAAACAGTGTTTTAAATTTCTAAAAAAATTCAAATTAAATTTCTAAAAAAATTCAAATTAGATTTTTAAAAAAGTTCAGATTAAATTTAATAAAGTAGAATAATTAATATAATTTAATAAAAAATTTAATAATATTTAATAATAAATTTGACTTAAATATAATAACATAAATTTAAATAAAATTTTTTTAAAAATGGAAAGTAGAAAAAAAAATTACTGTTTTCGGCCTAAACTATTTCAAAAGACTGTTTGAATAATCTAATTAAAATTTTTTTGGCATAACGTAAATGGCTTAACGTGTAGGTGAATTTTTTCTGTTTTCCTGACTGATATAATTAAAAAATATGATGAAACAATGAACTCAAGGTAGAAGAATTACAAATTAAAAGTTTTAGTGAGATTTGAGTGAGATCAACTTGTTTTTCCACACAGTGGCCTTGTTCATGGTTCGGAGCTATAGAGTTGAGAGTTATAACCACTATTAAGTAGCCTCCTCATCTGTAGTGGCCTTCTCCGCCTTGAGGAGGTGAATAACAAAACAACAAAAAACTAAAGATCATAGCAAGGTCTGAACTGCATATATTTGAACAAAGAGAAAACAATACACAAAACAAGTTAGTTGAGTAAAAGATTGAGAAAGATTGACAACTTTAATGCTCATCACATTATTCATTGTGATGAGCATTAAAGTTGTTGTTCATCTAATGTTGTTGTTATCACTGATAACAACAACATTGGATGATTGATAAATAGATAGGTGATGTTTGATTAAAAATCAAGTAGAAAAAAGTAGGGCTGCTAAATTTTACATGATATAAGATTCAACGGATGAAAACTTCGAACACCACAAATATTTGTACAGAATAGATTGAAACTACGTGGTAATAAAGATGATTTTAATGTTTTATATTTAGTTACTATGATTTAAATTATTAGAGAGTTTGACACAATCTTAGATAGTACAAGACATCCTAATCATTATTGATTAGGATGCATTACAGTTGCCTTAGTAATGTCAATTACTCCAAAGTTGATACAAAGGGCTCCTTATGTGGTCTTGAACGCTGTTGATACTGATATTATATAACTGTTAATAGAATCAGCCTCTCTGAGATGTTTCACAAAATTTAGAAAACTTTTTTACCAGATGGCCCCAGAACCATCCAACTGAGTTTTAACCAATAGTCATCAGAGAGGAAGGTTTTACTTCAGAGTTAATTTTGCCTAGATTGCGGGATGTGTGGCAGATTATGCTGGATTATATGTTACCTGTAGTAGGGCAATTATGATGATCCTAATTTATCCTAACCTGAAATATGTTATCGTTTTATATCTTTCAACATTTTCATAATTTGTTTTGTATCAGCCTTTTTCTATAGATTATTCATTGACCACAAATGTGCAGTCAGTACATTATTAATAAAACTAAAGACACTGTCAATAGTAATAAACAAATGTGCAAAAATATTACATAATATATTTCGTGCAAAAATGTAAAAAAGATCTTTAGAGGTAAAGAACTTTGTTATTAATTAAATATATGCTTTATTAAAGATATATGAGACTATTTCAACATTGTTGATATTTTGAGTCCTGTACTTTGTGTTTTCACTTATTATTTTTCCTTAGTGACTAAGGAAAAATAATAAATGAAAACGCAAAGTCACTGCAAGCCCCAAGATTGGCTTCCTTTCTAAGTAATCATGCAATAATGATTTTTTATTAAGACTGTAATTTATATTTGTGTTAGAGGTTAGAACACTTTTAAAAGATTGTGGCAAGAATGTTGTCAGGACCACAAGCTGTGACAAGAATGTTATCAGGAGCACAAGACTAAAAAAAAGTTTAAATAAGAAATAACTTTAGCTTTAACAAGAAATAATTTTCCACAAGTCTCTAGAACTTCTGAGATAAAATTTATAATTTATTCAGTATTTTTTTGCATCAAACTTTTTGCATCAAGTTTATATTGTTTAGAAATTCTTAGGAAGTTGAGGTCTGGTTATTTAATGAACCACCTTTACTGTTTTGTATTTGCTAAAAAAAAAAAAAAAATATCTCTTTACTTCACTAAATATGTTAATCTGATGTGTTATTTTCAAACAGTTAGTTGAACTATTGCTTTTGTTAATCCCATATGTTGTTTTCAAGCAGATTTTTTTTATTAGATATATAGGTTTATTTAATAGTTTAAATAGAATTTATCATAACAATGTTGTAACTCAAAGAACTCATCATAACAATGTTGTAACTCAAAGATCTAATCGTAACAATGTTGTAACTCAAAGGTGACATTGTAACAATGTTGTAACTTAAAAAATTCATCATAACAATGATGTAACTCAAAAAATTCATCATAACAATGTTTACTTTTTAATTTGTTTTGAATTTTATCACATAAGTAGGTTCTTCAAGATTCTTGCAATGAATGAAAGAAATTGTGAGAGATAAATCTCACAATTCTCTGCAGAAAATATCTAATGCATTATTTAATGAATGAGTTTGAGCATTTGTTTATTGATTCTAAAGTCTACACAACTAAATGTTTACTGCATTTAAAAACTGCACTTTTAGATTTTCAAAATTTACTGCATGTTTAAACATTTTATATTTTTAATCATAATATTCGTAAAACAACCTCATAATTGTATCAGAGTTAAATTTTTAACTTTTTTGCTTTAGTTTACTTTCATCTTGTTGTCATGGATTTATATCATTGATGTACCCTTTTGAATGGGAGGTTTTATATATATATATAAATATTTTTTTTTTTTTAATTTTTTTTTGCGTAGTTTCTATAATCGTAATTATAATTTATAATTTCTATTTTTTCAAATTTAAAGTATAAAGTAACAAAGTATAAAATTTGTCAAGAATTATTAAATGTTTCTTAATATATTTTATCAGACTATTAAAATAAATTTTTTATATGTATTTGTAGCATACTTACATCCCTGTTCTCCCTACAAAATTAATTGAAATAGTTTGTTTACCTTCGCCCTATCTAATAGGAGTATTGCCAAGTGCTGTTGTAGAGATAAATGATTTACCTGTTGAAGAAGTAGGTATTTTAGTTGCTAGTACAAATTTATTGAAGGAATAGCTGTTTTTAATAGAAATCTTTCAATTTTCAGGTTATTGTTATTGATCTAGATTCAAAGAAAATTTTATGTGAAGTATTTTTTTAATCTTTTTTTTTTTTTTTAAAGTTCTTATTATGAAACAAATTAAAATAAATTAGAATTTTTAGAATCATCACAAAAATATTTTTCCTAAACAAATCATCCAAGATATTTCTCGCACTATGGTATGTATAAAATTTATCACAGATATATGTATTTGTTAGTGATGATATCACAGATAAATGTATATGTTAGTGATTATATCAGTTATATTTTACATTTAAATGAGTTAAATTTTACCTTTTACATTTAACACTGTTATATGTAAAATGTTACATTTTAGTTACTGTAAGTAAACTATAGGTTACTTACAGTAGTTACAATTTCTTAGTTACTGTAAGTTATATTCAGAGGGCTCTCAATAGATACAAAGTTTTTACATCTGGAAATTTTAAATTAGCAGCTATAGGTAAACAATATTTTTCAATTATACTGTTTTTTTTTTTTTTTTTTGGTTAAAACAAATGTTTTACAAATGTAAAGAACCTCAATTTAAGATAAATTATTTATAGGATTTATGAATTTTTATGCAGCCCTGGGTATATCCCTCCCAATTTTTGATGCGGCTTAGGTTTATCAAATCTAGCTCCAATCAAATATCAACAAATACTAATATGGTGTTTACAAGTAGCTCATGATAATTATAGCACAGTAGGGTGGGTTTTTTATTTTTTTTTTGAATTTGATATCGCACACCCTCTTATTTGGTGAGGTTCAATAAAAAAGTTCACAGATAATTTTTTTTTGCAAACTGATGATGGGAAGTGGTCGCCCACACTTGCTTTATAACCCCTTCAGAACCCCATTTTTGTCTAAATGGCATAATTCCAAAATGTATTAAAATCAGTTAGTGTCAGTGTTACATGCATCAGTTTTACTTATTAGGGTTATAAAAATTAAAAGAATGTATATAGCAATGACCTATTCCAAGACTCCACCCTAGAAATGGTAGGTCCCGGACCTGTTTTTTAAGCCCTTTTGAGACCTGTTTTTGTCTAAAATAATGTATTTCAGAAATCTATTAAAATCAGCTTGTGCCACTGTTACATGCATCAGTTTTACTTATTAGGGTGATAACAATAAAATAAATGTATATATCAGTGACCTATTCCCACACCGCACCCTCAGGGCGCCAGGACCCGGACATGTTTTTTAAGCCCTTTTGAGACCCGTTGAGACCATTTTTCGAAAATGATAAATTTCTGAAATGTATTAAAACGTATATGTATTTTAACTAAATATTAAAAGCTATTGCCAGTGTTACATGCACCAGTTTTACTTTTAGGGTGACGTCAAGTGTATGAATGTATATAGTGGGGGTAACTTGGTGCAAGGGGAAGGGGGTAAAGATACAAAAAGCTGTTATAAGTACTTACAATTACAAATGGTGTCCCTCTACTAGCCATTTCTACCTCAGCCATAATTGAAATTTATAAATTTAAAAATAAAAAATATTGTGAATAAAACTTTTAAAAGAATTAAAATTTTTCTTATGCGTTCAAGAAAACAAATTACAAATAACAAATTTTAAAATTATTTTAATGAAATAACATACATAATTTCATCAAACCTTGACATATAACTAAATTAAAATATAACAGAAAAGCAATAGCCATATATTAATATTATTATTATAATATATTTAACTATATATTTAGTTCATATTATATATATATATATATATATATATATATATATATATATATTAATATATATATGCATATTTGAATAGATTAAATTGTTGTTATTTGGAATGATTATGGCTTAACTGTTTCTGTGTAGCTTCAGTTGAAAAATGTTATCTATGATAACATTTTTCAACTGAAGCTACAAAGAAACTCAACTTCTTGGTAAAGAAGCTGATGTTGATTGTCATTTTTTTCAAAACTTCATTAAAGTCAGTGGCTAATTTAACTGCCTGTTCTGCACAGTCATTAACCACTTTCATAGCACAAACTATCTTACAAGCAGACTTGAAGTCGTCATGATTAGCCCAAGTTTTAGGAGACGATGTCAAGAGTTCTTTTGGTAGATTGAAAGAGTCAAACAAATTCATTGAGCGTTGTGTAATAAAGTTAGCTATAGAAAGTTTAGAGAATGTATAAATCTTGTTTGGAGCAAGTCTTCTAATGTCACCTGGTAATGGTTCTTTTTGTAAGGCATTTACAATATCCATTTTCTCTTCAACAGAATTTTTATCACTGAATAATGGGAGAGCAGCTAGATCCTCACTTAAATACCATAACTGAAGTTTAATTTTATTTGTTGTAACATTTGCAACTTTGCTGTCAACTTGACAATAGTTCTTAATTACTTTTAAAAGAAGGAGATCATTTATTGGTGCTTCTGTTGTGAGAGGTGCTGAAAACCAGAAACTTAAAATCCCAATTTCTTTTTCTGTGATATTTAACTGATGACAAAATCCAAAATTTTTATAAACAGTATATACCTTTAGCCATCCATCTTGCACGATGGTAAGAGTTAGGAGTGCAAAGAGTTGTTGTATCATTATTTTCTCCAAAAAGGAGAGGAGCTAGTCTTCCGATTTCTTTATAATCATCACATGGTTGCGTTTCCTTTAAGTATTTTTTCAAATTTTCCACCATATTGGATTTTCAAGATGCAAGCCACTCTTTTTCAAACTTTGTAAGGCATCCAGCTCCGCTTTTATCACTTTCAAGTGGTTCAAACTTTGATTTTTCTATTAGCTCCCACTGGGACTTCACTCTACCAAAAAGTTCAATGTTTGGTCCTTTTGAAACACTGCATCAAACACTGCATTTGCACAGATTTCAAGAATATGATGTTGACAGGCTAAAGACAAAACTCTTCGATTCATTGACTTCTGTATGACAGTTATTGCCCCGTTATGACTTCCTGCATTACTTGCAGTTGTGTCAAAGCAAAGACCTGCAAGATGCTCCTCAACACCAGGCCATTCATCAATGAACTCAACTACCTTTTGTCCCATTAGAGCGCCAGTACCAGCAGGTATCTCAGGGATCCCTAATAATTTCTCAATATCCAAGCCAGATACAACAATTGTTAGACATTCACGTCTGGTTCTAACAACATTTGACAACATTTTACCATCAAAATGAACAACTAGTGGAACCAAGGGTTGAAAATTTTTTCTTACTGCTATTGCAAGAGATTCACGGGATGTAGTTCGATCTTCCATTAGAGCGGAATGTGAAAATGTTAGTTTATTTACATCAATACCGATTGCAGCTTGGGCTGATGTGACAACCATCATTGCTTGTCGTGGTGTTATTTTTGTTTGATCTAATGCTGCATGAAAGAGTTGATTGTCAAAAATACAACGTTTGGATATTGTAATCAAGAGATTACTATTGCCCATAGTAGAATGTTATGAATTATTTAGAGGAATAAAAGCTTTTTGTGTTTGAATTGACATATCGCAGTCAGAATTTTCATCCAAAGAGTAATCTGAATTGCAATCCATTAATGTATCTGTAGATATAATCTTACTTTCTTTATGTTGTTCAAAGCGCCTTTTTACTTCAAGCTTGCATTTTCTGTATTTTACAACTGCTTTCTAATACATTAAGTCTTCTAATGTCATTAACATCTTTCAGGGACCTCTCTGGTCTATCAGAAATTGTTTATCTTCATTTATCTTGATGAGACAAGCCCATTCACCATGGGCAATATCAAAAAGTGTATTTATCTTGCCAGTGAATTTTTCTTGATAGCTATGTTGAGTCAGATTTTCTACTTCTGTGCTCAGACACTTGAACATGTTGCTTGTGAATACTCTTTAGTTAGCAACTACATGAGGCTATAGGTCATTAAAAGATGTCCCTGAAAGATGTTAATGACATTAGAAGACTTAATGTATTAGAAGATTAGAGGTCCCTGAAAGATGTTAATGACATTAGAAGACTTAATGTATTAGAAAGCAGTTGCTATAGTTGGAATATTAGCTTTAAACCAGAAAATCATAACTTCATCTGCAACTGTGTTGCAGGATATTGAATGAGTTGACTTTTTGATTATCATTTCATAAAAACTCTATTCGGCCCATCTATTGTTGAGAGAATATGTCCAACTAGCCAAACATTTGTAGTTGAGCGTGTAGCTTTCTTTGAAGCAGCCATCTTCTTAAGTAATATTTTTATACTTTTTTACTATAATAGAAAGAATATAATAGAAATTTAATATATATAATTGTTACACCCCCCTCCCCACTATTTTCCCTACATTTTTCAATAATGAAATCAAAATATGCATTTAGGAGCGATTTTTGATAAATAATGCTGAGGGGGTAAATCTAAATTTAGTTGTACTTTCCAGTCTTTTGTGAACTATCTATGTCGTAACATTCTAATACTTTATTTTTTTTTTTTTAGATCAATTTATAGCAGTATTTTGTATGAAATAAAAATAGAATTAAGGTATTAGACAAATTTTGGTCAATTTAGGGTTCCGAAATAGGGTTTTCCCACTTCCCATTTTCAGTTTGCAAAAAAATTTTATATACTATATACTTTTTATATCAGACCTTACCAAATAAGAGGTTGTGCAATTTAAAATTAAAAAAAAACCACCCTATAGCACAGTTAATCTGACAAATGTTATAATCAAAGTTAATCAATGGCTGTAATTGAAAGCTTAAAATAAATGTTTTTATAATTAATTTAGTAATAATAAACAATTATATTATATTATAAATTTTTTTCTATTGTTATTTGTTGATTTTTAAATTATTTTTATTATTGAGATTATTAATAATTATATTAGTACCTTTTTTTTATTTTAATTTTTAGGATGAAGTTCAAAAAAATTTTTACAATTTAACAATCATTGGTGATGATGGTATTTACATTTCTTTTCCACAAAAAAATATTGTCACTTATTTTTATTAATTCTCTTATTATATTACACTTTCAAAATAAAATATTTGGATATCATATTTCTGCAAAAAATTAAAAGAAAAAAATGGGTAAGATAATTAGAGAATACAAATTAATTTAACTTGAATGTTGTATTTGTTTATATGAGAATTTATGAAAATAAATGATATTTCACTTTTTTTTTGACATTTCATTGAAAGATTTATTTTGTTCATTAGTATTTCACATGAATTATATTTCTCAGCATTAAAAAAGGCATATAATGGCATAAAATAGTATAATAAGAGACATATAAATAACCCTATATAAAAAGTTCAATGATATAAAGTGTTTTGAAAACTAACTAAATCAGTAAACAAATGTATTTTTGTTAGTTTAATGACATTTTTTTATCTCTTCTGATTTTTTTTTCTTTGTTAGAAAAGGAAATTAATGTTCTCTGTTATTATTTAGATAACTTTTCAGGTTCTTCTTGGGGCGAATAAGTTCTTTTCAGGTTATTCTTGGAGCTGAAAGTTCTTTTCAGGTTCTTCTTGGGGTTAATAAGTTCTCTTCAGGTTCTTCTTGGAGCTGATATGACTAACAAAAAGGTCAATTTTTAACATACAGTTGTGTCCAAAAATTTAAAAAGTTAAACCAGTTAAAAAGTTTTCATGTTTACTATTATGTCTTGAATGAGTATTTATTATTTAATGTATTTTAATTGATTTTAAAAAATAATGATTTTTGATGAGTTCAAACTAAAGCTTTTTACATTTCTCCCCCAAAATTGCCAATTTGTTGATATTGTAAATAAATAATTTGTGGAAATTTTAAAAAACTTTATTTAATAATTTCTCAATAAATTTTCTCAAATTGTGTCTTTTTTACTGGAGAAATTTATTACAACAATGGTCAGTAACAAATTAGTTCTAGCAATAGATAAATGTGAAATGAATGTAAACATTTAATGAATATAGACTAGTGTGAAGTAATTATAAACATATGAAATGAATATAAATATATTTAATAAAACTAACAACATATATAAATAGACATATATAAATATGCCTATTTAAATATATTGTTAGTTTTATTAAATATTTTTATATTGAAGTCAAGTATTGGTAAATAGAATATTTGTTTTAGAAAGTCTTTTGTAGGTGGTAAAATCCTTTCTGTTGATCTTTACTCTGGAGATAAGCAGAAACCTATAAAAGAAATATTTGCAAAAACACTTAATATAAAAAAAACATATCTTCCCATCTCTGCAATGGATTGTGTATTACTTCCCATGTCTATAATGAATTGTCCAGTTAAACAGATTTTTTTAAAAGTGTTATGTAGCATTTAAAACACATGACAAATTTGCGGCGTTGTAATTGTTGTATGTTTGTAGCTAGCAATTGTTGTATGTTTGTAGGCAAAAAGATTAACAAGACTATGGGACATTCATAAATTACGTCATTCAATTTTAACAGTTTTAGACCCTTCTCCACCTCCATATCACCCTTCCCCTTCCCTCCCCCAAACACCCCACCCCCATAAGAAATCGTCATTCTGACTGTTTTTATTTTTCTAATATTTTGCATTTTTTTTGAATTTTTATGCGTTTTAACTTAATGCTTAACTATAATTATTTTATTATTAATTTTTATTTAATAATTTATTAATTACTTTATAGTTAATTATTTTTTCATCAATGATATAGCCAGTTGGCTATGGCTATTCCATTCCTCTACATCAATTAACTGGCTTAAAGTGCATTTATATATTCTATGAGATTTATTTTTATGTTGTTTTTACTTTTACAATGCTTTTAAGAAAAGTTTTTGTTGTGTAAAGCTTATTGAAAAAATCATAAAATAGAAGCTAAAGAAGATATTATGCTAATTTTTTATTTATTTGCAAAAATAATTGTTTTAGCAAATATTGCATTTTGGGTGCCATACTACAACATACAACTGTATATAAAAATGTTATCAAACGAAATAACAAAAACTTATTTATAAAAAACCAGCAATGTACCAAAATAAGTACAACAAAAAATTTAATAATAGGGTAGATTTGGGAGCACCTTAAGCAAAAATTGGAATATTTTTAAAAATAATTATGCTGGATCCAAAATTTATGGGGATAAACAGTTTTTAGAAATCACTACTCATGATCTACTTAAATATTTGGGCACCCAAAATTTTTTCTTTAAAACACAGAGACTTCAAAAAATTTGCGAAAGTGCTCATATTACCTAGACCACATGATAATATGAACACTTTAAATTAGCTCAAAAAAATAACGATAAGTAAAGAAATACAAGCCTGACAGTTAAAACTAATTTATAAAATATAATTATTTGTTATTAACTTAACTTATCATTAAAAAGATTAATTTTTTAGCCACTCTATATTAAAACAATACTAATTACATTTTTTTATGCAAAAAAAGAAAGTTTGTTATTTAATTAATTTTACTCAAACTTTCAAACAATAAAAATACAAAATTTTGGAATTTAAATTACAGAAAGATATTTAGCATTGTTAAAATATTAAAATCTTTTACTATATTTTGCTTTTATTTAAAAAGCAATAAAAACCACTGCAATTTTAGGAATTTAATTTAAAGTAGGTAATTTCAATTAAAAACAATGGGTAATTTGAGCATGCTCACAATACATGAAAATAGGGAATTTTTTCCAAACAAAAATGAAATGGATTTCTAGCTAATATATTTTTCTTTATGAAAAATAAATATCTTTATTTCAACATCGAAATTTTGTGCACAGATTCTTTTATGTGTAATGATAATATTTTAACAACACAAAGAATTGAATAGCGTTTTAATAAGATAATAGCCACTAATTACTACATATAAATTTACCCAAATTATTCTGCTTTCTACTATCACTATATATAGTCAATTCATGCCTTTTTGCAGACTACATATCTTTTTTGCATTAATTGACTAAGATTTTTGATAATTGAGCTAACCATGACAATAAATCTACATTGTTTTCTTTCCTCCACGACTATACAATTGTGTGTGCAAGCTCTATATCTTGTTTAAACTGCCACCATTTGTTTTGATCAATCAGCATATCTACTGATAGAACCATTAGATTCTCTAGCATCTCCATATAGGTGTGTTGGTTGGTTCAACCTGTATAAATGTTACCCCATTAAAATTAAAAAAGCCCTAAATACAGACATTCCCACTGCCTTCTTACAATCTTAGTTCAAGAAAGGGTATACTTATTTAGATTTAAATCTTTTAACAATAACTTTGCTTTTTCTATTTATTACAACAAAGTTACTTTCATTACTGAAAATTACTAGCTTCTACTTTTCCAAAGACCACCCAATTCTCAGCTTATACCACCTTAATCTTGTGAGCCCATCTCTGGCCACCAGCATAGATTTTCTAACTGCTGCCTAAAGGGATCCCTAAGTGCTGCAGGGAAAATTTGTGTTCATATTAAAGAAAATGTTTTTAAAAAATGTTCGGGCTAAATTTTTTTGATTAAAACTAAATAATAAGCGCATATAATTTATAAATGTAATTTTTAACCTTGCAAATAATGCATGACATTGGGTGCCACCTATCATTTTAAATATTTGTTTTTTTATAAAAAAAAACTTATGCAGTTTTCTGAAATTTATAATCTTCTTGCTATTTCTCTGAAATTTATCACAGAGCCATCTTTCCTATAATTTGGTGCTTTGTTGCTTGGCTTACTGCATTTGATCTATTTTTGTGTATTGTAACTTTTTGATCTTATCATTTAAAAAGGCTTGAAATGTAAACTTGTCATCATGAATAATTTTATGCAAGCTTATATTTACATATATATATATATATATATATATATATATATATATATATATATATATATATATATATATATATATATATATATATATATATATATATATATATGCATTTGTTTAAATTAGTTATATTTTATTTTTTAAGTTTAAAAAAATTTACTTATTTTATGGTGTAATGGTGTTACTTTTTAAATAAAAAAACTTACAGCAGTTCAATGAGTTTAAAAATGAGTTTAAAATTATTTTCAGTTTCTTTTCAACTTAAAATTCTGCTGAGTTTTTTAAAAAGCAACTAATTTATTAATATAAATCTAGGAAATAAAAATCAAAATCAAAATAGTTGATAACTAATTATTAAATACACCAAGTATAAAAATAAATAAAAAATTTGCATATCTTTAAAATTTTTGTCAAAAAACAAATTTTTAAAACAAGAAAATAAATATTTATCATTTTTTAAAACTTTCAAAGTTCTAACATTATCTAATCTTTACTAAACATACTCTACTGAAAAAACTTAGAGAATAGTTTTTTATTTTAAAAAACTTAAAGATAAGGTTTTTATTTTAGAGACCAAAATGAGAAACAAAATAATCACTGAAGTTTTTGTTGAGTTTTATTTACAGTTGATTGGTAATTTTTTTTTTTTTTTAATATAATTCCTAAACTTATTATAACAGAGTATAAATAATTTTTAAAATATTTTTGTTTGATTCTTTTTTATTTATATGAACACTAGGGCATTTTGAAAAATTTTACATTTGCAATGAGGCTGGTCAAGAAATATTTTCAGTAAGTGTTTTTAAAAAGTTATGAAACCATAAAGAGTTTCAAATCTCAATTGATAAAACAAATCATGACTTTTTGTATAAAATATTTTTAGAATTTTTAGATTAGATATTTAAAAGAAGTTTAGTTAAAGAGTAAGAAAAAAAAAGACTTAAAATGCTTTAAATTATGTGAAACAAGAAAACATAATGATGAGAGTGAGTTCCAAAGCATTGATGTTCGAGACTTTTTGTAGAAAAACTATCAGGGTCCTTAGATATTTAAATGAGGTTTAGTTAAAGAGTAAAAAAAAAAGAAAACTTTAAAAGCTGTAAATGATGTGAAACAAGAAAAAATAATGTTCGGTGAATTCCACAGCATTGATGTTTTTTGAAAAAAAAATTAAAAAAAAAGGTTTTTTGAAAGACTTTTGAAATTATAAAATAATGAATCAATCCAAATGAGTTTTAGGTTGATTCATCATTTTATTAGGAGCGTTTAAAACCTGTAAGCCCAAAGTATATTTAGTCGGATTCAATAGAATGCTTGGTCACTGTTATAAATATTAACATTAAAATGGTCATGAAAAAAATGCATTAATTAACATTAAAATGGTCAAGTAACAAATGCATTAATGATGGTTGGATTTCTTAAATGATTGTTTGATTTTTAGTTGGTTTATATGTCAATATATCAACTGAAATCAAACCATGAAACAAACAAACTAACTTAAGTCTTACAAAAAGTGTGTTAGTCAAATGAGTTTAACAAAAGATAATTCAAGTAAGTTACTTCCAAGAATATCATAAGGATATATTAGGATATAATAAGATGTGTAGTAGGATATCAGTAAGATGTGTAGCAGGATATAATAAGATGTGTAGTAGGATATAATAAGATGTGTAGCAGGATATAATAAGATGTGTAGTAGGGTATTAGTAAGATGTGTAGCAGGATATCATGAGATTTGTAGCAGGATATCAGTAAGATATGTAGATGATTATTTTTCTTCATCTATATTATGTATTTTATTTTAATTTTTTTAATTTTTTATGAATTTTAAAATTTGAAATTACACTTATTTTGAAAACGAAACACAATAAAAAAGTACTGATATCCATAGACAAATATTTTTATTAAACTAAAGTTTTTTGTGGAGAGTTTTTTCAAAATGTTTCTTTTGTTTAAGTTTTAAGTTTAGGTTTTCATTTTAGTCAAAACAGTTCTACAAAGCATCTCAAACCAGTGAACATAAACAATTTTTAAAAATGTTCGTTGCAACTCAAGCATTTAAAGAATTTTCTTCTAAAAGAAAGAAATATGGGCCTGCCTATGGTAATGTTATGTTTATTTTGTTGTATTTTGTTAGGTAGACTTGTTCTACTTTTTTGCAAACAGTTTTATTTGTTAAGGAGCAGTTACATTTTTTTTAGTTTTTTTGAAAAAAAAAGTATGAGTTGTGTTGAACAGGAAGGTTTAACAAAAAGTTTTTAATAGATAGTTATCATGTAAGTGTTACTTAAACATGTGTTAAGTATTATTATGTGTTACTTATGTGTTAAGTATATGTTTAGTATTTGTTAATGTGTTACTTATGTTTTCAATTATATGCTATGTAATTACTAAGATGTGTTACTTATGTGTTAAAATATATGTTATGTAATTACCAATATGTGTTGCTTATCTGTTAAAATATATGCTAAGTAATTATTAAGATGTGTTGCCTATGTGTTAAAATATATGCTAAGCAGCATTGTATCCATTACTTTGGATTTTGTAATGATTACTTTGGCCATAACTTTTCACTGGAAAAGTAATGATTACTTTCTCCATTACTATTTATTGGTGCAGTAATGATCTCCATTACTTTAGACATGTAATCATTACTTTCCCATTACTTTTCGATGATAGATGCACGAAAAAAGTTAAAATAATTATAAAGTAATTAAAACAATTATGCATTATAATACATAATACATATAATATTCTATCATCTATGGCTGTGCCATATAATTAGAATAGGTTTTTAATAAAACTCTGTGTCTATGGACTGCTTGCGCTTATTATAAATCTGTAATGCAGATGCATGGAGCAAAACATTGAAGCTTATAAATTATAATAGTTTGTAGTTTTAAAACTCAATCTTCCCATTTTGCTTCAGTAATAAAAGTTTTTCAAACAAATCATCGCTCAGTCTGTTTCTCCGCTTTGTCATAATTAACGATCTATTGCTAAAAATCTTTCAAATGGAGCACTTGGTGGCAGTGTGGTGTTGTATTTAAGAAAAACATGCTTGGCTGCTTCATGATGGTGGAGCATGGCTAAAGTACGGTCTGAATCCTGTAGAAAACTGTCACATGTCATTATATTTGGTTTGCTAACTTCAGAGAAAAGGAAATCATCTTTGTTATTTTCAGTTGGAACATTCTGACCATCGTTGTCTTTTAGGGACTCTTTAAGTTTTTCTTTAAATTTTGTAGCTTGTGCATTCAATAGATGCAGAGACCTTTCCTTCACAGTTATATTTTGTGTCCAGGCTAATTTGAATTTTGGATGTGAAACTGTAGCCAGGAGATATTCTGAATCATCAAAGTAACCATCAAAGCAATTTGTAATTCCTTGTTGAAGAGCTTCTTTTAGTGGTGCCATATATCTGATCTCTACATTTAGGAGCTTTGTTTGAACTGAATGGATTGTTGCAAGAACGTATGCCAAGTAGCAATTAGCAAGCAGGCCAGTTGCTACTTGGCATACATACATACTTGGCACATCAAACATCAAGTGCATGCACTTGATGTTTGATGTATAGCTGATGCAATTACATCAAACGAAGGTTTTTCTTTAAATCGCAAACAACCTAAAGCAACAGATTTTCGTTCCAAAGTGACAGGGTTTATCCAGTGGCATGTCATTCCCAGAAAACTTCGGTTATGACTGCTCCAGATATCAGCAGTAGTGCAGACATAATCAATACTGCAAAGATGTTCCTTGATTGCGAGACACATGTCATAATCAGACAAAAAGTTCACAAGTTTTTAATTTTGATGGTTTTAGTAAAAATAATAAAATTAACACGTGTAAGTGACCTTTAGCTGCTTTCTAAAATTTGATGACACTGCTACTCTACCAGATATTTTAGATACTTTTGACTTTGGGCTTAGCTTGCATATTCAAACCACATTGTCTGTTGCTTTAAGCGTAGCAGATGAAATTAATTCAAAACAGGCAAATACGCCCTTAGTATGCCATGACCCATCTTCTTTATCACAACCACTTGATGAAATTGTCATTGCCATAATATTTATTTACTAAATATATTTAAATACTTTATATAGCTTTATCTATCACAATGTTAATTTAAACCAAATTGTCTTTGAATCAAGATTGTTAATGATGACATGAGGAATTCCAAAAATAGGGGACAAAACAAAAGAAATGGGTAATTTGATATCACCATTACTCATTACTTTCCAAAAAAAGTAATGATTACGTTTTCCATTATTTGTCACAAACCAAGTAATCATTACTTTGCGATTACTTTGAAAAAGGTAATCATTACTGTAATTACTACTTTCAGTAATCATTACTATGCAACACAGATGCTATGTAATTACTAAGATATGTTGCTTATGTGTTAAAATATATGCTAAGTAATTACTTAAAATTTATTGTGTTACTTATGTTTTAAAATACATGCTAAGTAATTGCAAAGATGTATTTCTTGTATGTAAGTGTTGCTATGTATATTAAGTATTTATTATTATCTATGTATATGATTTACTTAAGTATTAATGATGGGTGTCACAGTCTTCTCTGTTTAGACAGCACTTTCGCGCTTAAGTCTTTTTAGCGCTCACCCACACACTCGTAAAAACTTTGGTGAGCGCATAAAAAAAACCCCGCTTGCTAAAAAGCTAAAAGCATTTTGCTATAAATTGCAACAAAACTTTTTTGTTCATTTGTGCAACTTTCACGAGAAATTTTTTACTAGTTTTAATTAAAATTGTTTTACCTAGTTTTTACTCAAAGCATTTTTTTCCCAATTTTTACATTAATTTAAATAGCAGGAAAAAATGAATTTTTTAAAATTGGGCAGGCTAACTTAAGAATAACCATCCTGATAGCGCTTTTTCGTGCGCTGGCATTAAATTTCAAACGGAGAAGACTGATGTCAATGTTTAATAATTATTTATACTTAATATATAAAATTAATTTTGTATATTTTACTTTAAAGGGTTGTTTGAAGATTGCTTTTCTGATTGGAAACTAAAAAGGTAGTTTATTTTCTTCAGTATTTTTGGATGATGCAACTTAAAATGTTATGAAAAACAATGAACACTAAAAAAATTGTATTGCTTTATTTCAAGGTATACAATATATACTGACTTAGTAGTTTATAGAAACTTATATTTTATAGAAAACTAATGATAAATTAATGAAAGTGAAAGGTAGCAGGGTTAGTTAAGCAATTTTTACTACATCTATCAGATCTCTTAAACAGTGCATTTGATTTACATAATTTTTTCAATATTAAATAAATGTTCTAAAAGATAGTAAAGAAAAAAATTTATGTTTTGGATTTGTTTGAGAAGCAATAATGCGGGGCAATAATTAAACGCATATGCATGAAATGGAGTTAGTATAAGAAAGGGACTTAAGTAATGCCAAATAAAAAAATCTTTTAAACTTCTCTCTATGCTTGACTATGTTGTCCATATACTTAACTAGCTCCGCTCTCTAAAGTTAAAATGTAGAAAAAAGTAGTCCTAGTTACTTATAGAATTTTTTTTATTGTGAAGAATTTCTTTTATTGTGAAGGTTACTGTGTTGAATTGTTTCTCTACATTGAAATTTTTTTGGATAATTCCTTGTCAAAATAACAACAAAAATTCAAAAAAATAACTTACTTTCTCCAAATTACTTTAATTTATATCAATTCTAAAAAATATTTGATATAAAGAAGAAAATGTCTTTTAAGGCCAACAAAACAAGTGTCTTGGTCCATCTTGGTGCATAAATTTAAATTAGGTATCAACTTCACACGTTACCTTGCTATCTCACAATGCCTAAATTTGTAAAACAAACTAGGCATATCGTCATCATTGCAGTATTTTATCATAACATCATTTTGACATACAGAAATAAATTTATGAAAGCCTCTAGTTCCTGGTATTGTTTTCACATTTTTAAATCATTCAGATTGTAATACTCTTTTTTTCTGTCAAACATTAAAATAAAAATAAAGTTTTGGTATCAGAAAAGTAGATTGTGTTTACAATGCTGGGTTTCTTTTGCTTCAGGTTATTGATAATTGATTTTGGTACCTCATAATCAATTGCTACATCATGATTTACAGTGGACCCAGAGGTGGATATAGACAAAAAATATTTTTTTGAGAATGCCTATAAAAATTATTTATTTAAACCAGATGAATTTGTGGATAAATAAATAAAAAGTTGTGTTTCTAGATAATTTCTAAGTGGCAATATGTAATTTTGAATTTGGTGAATTTCCAAATTTTTTATGTACAAAGCACTTGTAAGAATGACAATTGATTCTGTTTTAAATATAGTTAAAGATTCTTATATTCCAATAGATAATGATGAGTATCAAATGTGTTTTAATGATGGCTGTGGTGGAGCAGGGCAACAAGCATCAATGAAATCAAAAGAAATGGTTGAAAGCAAATTAAATATGTTTCAATATGGTTTTATTCCCCTGAAACTAGTATTCCATTGAGATAGTAAAAACATGACATTGTGGCAAAATTTTTCACAAAATGCATCAAGATCATTACACCCTGTATTTTTGATAAGGGAAACAAAAACTAATCAAGATTTGCTAGATCTTATTTTCCCAATTACTATTAACACACAAGAAGAATTAAATGCTGTAGGAATTTGTTGTCAGTTTAGCAAAAATTCTCAATGTCAAAATTTATTTTCAAGATAAAATGAAGGATTTACTAAATCCTTATGTACTTACTAAAAAAAACCACAAACCAAATCTGTGTCACATAGATTATGGATTTTAGGTAGAAAAAACAGGACCACTTGGTGAACCAATATGTAATGCAAGAGATTACAATACTACAAAATGCCATGGGCACAAATTAATTATACCCTTCACAAAGTCTTTACTCAGCTGTATTAATTATTCTTAACAATGGTTATGGCCCTGGCAATTTATCTGAGGAAGGTCTAGAAGTAAACAATAAAGATAGAAGAAACTGTTTAAAGCTTCTTTCTTGTAAGACCGCATTTAGAACTGCTTACAGATATTATGAGTCATTTTTTAGAGAGATCTGATCGTGGTGTTATAAACTAAATTATCCATTTGCATACTCCAAAGTTATGCTAAGACTTTTTTTTAAATGAGCATACAAGCAAAAAATCTTATAAATGTATGTTTTCGAAACCAAAGAGATATTTTGATAATTTGTTTGAAAACCTTATATATGATTAGTTATGAAGTTATTAATATTTTTTTACTGTTTTTACTTTTTATTTTTAAACATATATTTTTCATCATTTTTCAACATTTGATCTTCTTTATAGTACACAACTAAGTCATGTGCCAGGATAAATCTGCATGTGTTCTGATGTGGTGTTTATGAAAACTGTGGATTACTTTAAGCTGATTGTTTTAAAGTGTCATTGTATTAGTATTATACAAAATTTAAACAACTCTGATTTCAAAACAATTAGTTTTAATTGAAATATCATCAAATCAAGGTAAGAAGCAAGAAATTTTCGCAATGTTTGATTGAAAATCCTGGTGTACCAAACAAAACAATTTCAAAATAGTTACAGATTGCTTTAAGAACAGTGCAGAGTGCTGTGAAACAATTCAAGGGCACTAGTACAATCAAAAGAATTTTTTTTTTCGTTGATTTTGTTAAAAAAGTTAAATATACCTTAGACAGAAATCCAGAGATTTCTGTTTAAACTTTAGCAAATAAATCTTAGATAATTGCTTCCACTATACAAAGAGTTAAGAGAAATTGTGGCTTTGAATTTCATTGAAAAAAAAGTTTCTTGTTGTGAAGAAAAGTTAAAAAATGTTGCAGAAATATGTAAAAATTATGTGCTTAAAAATCCTGTTTGATTATTGATGATGGAACTTATTGTGGTGACTAGATCCAATCTATCATAGGACACCAATATTATTAGGCAATTAATTGCAAGAAACTGAATTCCAAATATAAATTGAATGCACAAATTTGCTGAAAAATTCTTATTTTGCCAAACAATTTGTGAATACAGTCAACAAAGCTCTTGTTTTGTGACTACAGGAACAAATAACGCAACAGAATACATTAAAGAATGTCTCAAGAAGCGTCATATGCCGTTTTTAAAATCTCGTACGAGTAATCTGTTATTTTGGCTCAATTTAGCATTATGTCACTACTCTAGGACAATTTTAAACTAGCTAAGAGAATATAAAGTAGATTTTAAGATGCGTTCTCAGGTGCAGTGCTTCTCAAACTTACTTAAGTGAAATTTAGGAATTTTAATAAACATACTTTCAAAATATATATAACATTCTATATTGAAATACAATAGTTGAATAAATATCCTTTACAAAATCTGCACAGAATTTTTCTGGTACGTGTCTTACTGGATGAAGTGTGCACTGAAGATTATTACAATAGAAACCTTGTACTTCATTTTGCATAGCAAAGTTATAGTTTTCTGTAAAGTCTCCTAGAATTATTGAACAAAGAATGCATGTTACATTCAAAATGGAGTACATTGGGGTAACATACATTTTTTGCTTTGCATATCACAATAAATTTATATACTTCATGGTAATCATTTTTAATAAAAAAGTAAAAGTACAAAAACTTTATGTTTTGGTGTTAGATACAAAAGCGCACAGTATTGGTTCTTGATGAATTTAACAAAACTCAACATTTAGGTCTTAAAACACAAAACTTGTAAAGCTCTAACTTTACATGCAGATAAAGAATATTAAATGAGACAAATAAGTCTGTTAAGCTTGATAAAATTAGTTGCTTTTGGACTTTATTGGACTTTCAAACTAACACTAAAGCTCTTTTGACCAGACATCTAGCAAAAATTTATCTTTTTCATTAAGGTTTTCACTAAAGTATTTATTTGATCAGGCAGGGTTTACCTTATTTAGTTTGTGGGAATGCAAGAATTCCTTCCGTCTTTGCTAAAGCACTAGATTTTATTATCAGATATTTTTTTATTATTATCGTTAATATAATCAATCTAATATAGTTGATTACTAAAGAACCTAATATTTGGAATAATAAATTCTTAGTAAAAACTTCTTTAAGGCATCAAAAAAGTTTTTTTTTTCATATGGTTTAAGAAATCCATTTCACTGGTGCCCATTTTTCAACAATCTTTTTAATACAATTATGTCCAATATATCTTTGTTAGTATTAAGAAACATCAAATTTTGTAGTCGATCAGCATGCATTGTGGATGTTAAATAGTTTTTTATCAGTTTTAATTTGTTAAATTTTGTTTTTTTGATGATGTACTTATGGGTGCTGTTAACATTAATCTTTATATTTTGTTTATAGTTGGCAAAATTTTCTTGTGGATTTCTGATATATGGTAGTTGGGGATTATTTCTGATATATGGTAGTTGGAGATAAGAATTATTAATCTCATTTAAAGTTCTTTATCTGCATGTAAAGTTAGAGTTTTTCAAGTTTTGTGTTTTAAGAACTAAATGTTGAGTTTTATTGAATTTATCGAGAACCCATTCTGTGTAAATGTAAATTTATTGTATGCGATATGCAAAGCAAAGAATGCATGTTACACCAATGTACTCCATTTTGAATGTAACATGCTTTCTTTGCTCAATAATTCTAGGAGACTATAAGAAAACTATAGTTGTGCAAGGTGAAGCACAAGATTGGAATAATCTTCAGTGTACACTTCATCCAGTAAGACATGTACCAGAAAAAATCAGCGCGGATATTGTAAGAATATTTATTATATATAATTATTGTATTTTGATATAGAATGTTATATATATTTTTAAAGTACATATAAGGTGTACTTGAGATGTACCTGATGTTTTACCTTCTTTTACACTGAAACTTAGTTTTTTTTTGACAACAGCCTAATATAATTTTTTCATGTTGGATAAAATTTTAGATAAAATTAAAGAAACCTTTTTTTGCCTATTATTATTTTTCAAAAATAAATCAATTTTTATTGTATTGTCATAATTATTATTTTGATTGTATTTTCATTTACTAATTAATCTGTGATTTATTTCTGTGACAAAATTCTTTTTTGAAGCAGCAACAAAAGGATTATCAGTGGCACCCAAGTGTTTTATTTTTAATTATTCAACTCCGTACTGTTTCAATTCATATTTTCATCATCGTCAAAATGCTATTACATACAAGAAATAACAATTTTGTTCTCTTTCTTTTTTTTATTTACTAATATTTATTCTAGCTTCTAACTAAATATGCACATAAGTGTTGTTCAGAAACCGATCAATAAAACCGCTAACCGGCAATGAATCCAGATCTATATAATATATTTATTACAAACTGGTTTTAAATATATTTTAATAATCGCTTCTTATTCTTTTATTTGTTTTTTGCACCATTTTACTTTCTTAAGCGCATATGGAATGTTGTTTAGACGCCGACCAACATTATTTTTATATTATTGATAGTGAGAAACTTAGGTCTAAAAACATTGTAAAAAGTATCATATTTAAAATGAATTCATTTTGAATTTGCCGGCCAAAGTTACTTAACTCAATTTTTGCCGACTCAGATTTAGTGTTGGGGGGGGTCACACCCCAATGCACCTGTCTATTTTCATCCATGGCTGTTTCAATTGATCATTCTTGTGGGTGCAAAGTCAACACTTGAATCTTGTCCCTAAATGAACAGTAGTTTCAATCTTTTATCAAATTTAACATTTTGTCAAACTGAGCAAATTTTTTTTAAATCAATAATATATTCATTATCGAAAGTATTATTATGGAATTTTCGAAGAACTTAGTATCTTTTTTAATTGTTGTAATAGTTTTAAGTTTTTATTTCCCAATACTCATATAATTTTCAAACAATTATTAGTTAATTTTATTCATTTATTTATTTCATTTGTGTTATCGTCAGTAATATCAATGTTATCAGTATTAATTATAGGGATCAAGCAATGTGTACATATATTGAAGTTATTGTTTAAAGCTATGGTTCTTAACTTGACTTCTTTGAGAGGTGCTAAAATAAAAAAAGATAACTCATTAAAAATGAATGTGCATAGTATCAACAAACATATTGAACTTAAAAAATATTTTAAACTAAATAAGTGGAATCATAGAGATTATAACCAAAAACGTTAAGTAAAATATTTTAAAATAAATAAGTGGAATCATAGAGATTATAACCAAAAACGTTAAGTAAAATATTTTAAACTAAATAAGTGGAATCATAGAGATTATAACCAAAAACGTTAAATAAAACATTTTAAACTAAATAAGTGGAATCATAGAGATTATAACCAAAAACGTTAAGTAAAATATTTTAAAATAAATAAGTGGAATCATAGAGATTATAACCAAAAACGTTAAGTAAAATATTTTAAACTAAATAAGTGGAATCATAGAGATTATAACCAAAAACGTTAAGTAAAATATTTTAAACTAAATAAGTGGAATCATAGAGATTATAACCAAAAATGTTAAGTAAAATATTTTAAACTAAATAAGTGGAATCATAGAGATTATAACCAAAAACGTTAAATAAAATATTTTAAATAAAATTGCAAAAGTAAAGTTATAATAAAACAGATACATTGAAAAACAGTGAAATAAATTTTGCCTCTTATAAGTATTTATGTATAAATTATTGTAAAGTTTTAAAATGAATAGATCAATACTTTTCCTGTAATTAATCTTAAACTAGACATGATTACTGAAAAAATATTGTAAAATATTTTTTCAGTAATCATGTCTAGTTGAATTTTTTTATTAAATATAACTTGATGTTTTAGAGTTTTTTATTAAATATAACATCACATAATAATTTTCGAAATCTTCAAAAGTTTCTATACCTTTTTAACATTGTAAACGTATGATTAATGAGAAGAAGATCTACATTACTACATTCATGCCAAAGCTCAAATAATTCTGAGATAGTGGATTATTTGACTGGTTGACATGGAATTACCCATTTACTAAAATAGGTTTACACTCTTTTTCTTATATTTTTGGTGAAACTCGAAAAAAAAAAATTTTGGATGCAAAAGTTTGAAAAGTTTATCAGAATATTTTCAGATCCATTGCCAAGCCATAGTAATAAGTTTAATTATTTTAAAAGCCATATTTCTTTTTTTACTTTTTAAAATTTTTTTTTAATATTTTTTTAAGTCTAATAATTGTATCCTCCCCCACCTTTTGGTACAGCTAAAAAAAGTTTATAACCTACAGGGAAAATTTAAATTCATCGATATCTTAGTTTTTAGAAAGTTGAGTTTGATAATCCTCTACATTAATTTATGACTGAGAAATTTGCTAAGTTCTGTGCCTTTTTTTTTATTAGAAAAATTCTAAAAACTTTAAATGGCGTTAATTTGAATGCTGAAGTTTTATGCAGTGTTGAATTGAGAAATGGTATTTAAACTAAGAAAAATTGTTTTAACTTATCAGTATTTCCGTCTTCAGCTTATTTTTAACATTATGATACCAATAAAAACAATTTCTCAATTCAACTCTGCAAAAAACTGCAGCATTGAAAACTTCAACAAGACAACTTTAATGTAATTGTATTTTTAAATCAAAACAACAACAAAAGTTATATTCAGAAATTGACATCAAATTTACATTATGTATTAGCAAGAAAACTTCATTATAATTGATATAATTAATATAATTTTTTACTCAAAACAACAACAAAATTACATAAATTATATAAATTTGATGTTAATTTTTGACAAGAAAACTTTATTATGATTGTATTTTTTTACTCAAAACAACAACAAAAGTTACATTCAAAAGTTGACATCAAATTTATATAAATTAAATAAAAAATTTAGAAATTTTAAAATAAAAACTTTTTTTCTTTTAAAATTTCTAAATTTTTTATTTTAATTTTGGTACACATTTGCTGAAATTTTTTTTTTTTTGTGTAAACAATTTTTTGTTTAATCTAAATTAAAATTTTTATCTAATTAAAGGATGAATGGAAATTTGACTTACGGTTCAAAGTTCAAAGATTTTTTATCAATTTTGAAATTAAAAGCTAAACCAAATTAAGTTATCTGCGCTGTGTGTCTTAAACCGTTTTAAGATAAAAAAGATTGTTCTTGGATATCTATAAAATTCTGTTCAAAGTGGTACAAATTATCGTGAACTTGCGAAGTTTTTATTTTTAAACAAATATGGTTTGTAATAAATTAATATCTCACGTTTTTTTAAAAGTATATTTTATCATGTTTTTTTATAGTGAAATGTTATTTAATATATAAGTAAAGGTATTGAAAGTATTAGAAAAACTGTTTTTGGATATCTATAAAACTTAATTCAAATTTAGGCGTCGTCGAGAGCTTGCGACTTCAAGTTTTCTATTTTTAAACAAATATGGTTTATAATAGTTTAATACCTCACGTTTTTTTGAACAGTATATTTTATCACGTATTTTTATAGTAAAAATGTTATTTAATTTAAGTATAGATTTTTGAATTTGTGATAAAATTTTATTTTTTGCATAATGCATTTATGCATATTTGCATAGGAAGAAGGAAGAGTGTTGCGTAGTATAGTTGCATAGTGTGACATGTTGAACGCTGTTATTTAAGGGCAAAATCGTATCGCAGTATAAATTATTGCTATGTAAAAAATACCAGAAAACGAATAAGCAGCTTTCGGCAATTCGTCAAAATCTTTTTTTTGAGTAAATATTATAAATAGGGTAAAATAGTGTTTGCCACTTAATCACTAAAAAACATGTAGAGCATAAACTACAAAAGAATATCAGAATAATAGGTGTTTTTTAAGATCCTGGTTAAGACAAAATGTTTGGGCAGCGGCTTAATTTTTACTTTTAAAAGTTGACAAAGTATTCCTGTTAAAATGCCATAAAGGTTAAATCTTTTTAGGATACCATTTTCATATGCCTTTAGATTAATATTTAAGATTTACTTTTTTCAATAGGAAACTCAGAATGTCAGGTTATATAAGAAGTTGTACTGCTTCCAGTTTTGGTTTGAAAATCATAAATTTCTGCATAAAAGCATTATTTTTCCTGTTGAGTATATTTTTAAATGTTTGGTTTTCTTATTCTTTTTACTTTTTATATTGCACAACAAAATGCTAGGTTAAGGAACCTCAGAATGCTAGGCAAATGAAACTTAATTTAGAAAAAAAGAATAGTTATTTTTATTTTGAACGTTATCAAATGAATATTTTGCCTACAGTATACTTCTGTATAGCTCTACTATCGAATCTTCTTTAGTCTGGTTTCTTTGTTCGCTTTGAAAATTAAAGTGTGTTTACTAAAGCAAAGTGAGAGTACGGAAGTGTGTTTTGATACTCCTTTGGAGTTGTGAATAAATAAGAAATGGGAAAGTCTTTAATTGTAGAATTAAGCCAGCTAAAAAATTAAAATACTATGTTCTAAGTGATATCATAGAGATAAAAAATAGGTAATTAAAGGTGTCGAATCAGCATTAAACGAGGTTTGTTGCTATTAAATTGGAAACGAGAAGGAATATTAGTCAGTTTTTCCCTAAGATATAAAAATCTTTATATAAAAAGCAAGAATAGGTAATACACATGGTTAAGAAATAAAACTATTTTCTTATAAACTGTTCAAATTAAAAGGAATAAATACCTTGTTTTTTAAGATTATCGCATTGAAAAAATAATCTTTTAGTGTTTAGTTTTTGGTATTGTAGTTTCAATAATTTATTTGAATGCCTGCACGGTTTAAACAACTCAGAGTTGACAAAGACAATGTTAAATGATTTGGGAGTAAGAAAGCAAGCCTGTAAAAAGCTCCGTGAACGCCAGATAAGTAAGCTATCGCCAAATGCTCAACGACCACTCCTAACAGAAGATTAAAAATCTTTTTGGAAGCGTTGGGATGCAAAATATCAAAAATAAATTGAAAAAAAAAAAAAGACAGGTATCTATAAAATGTGCATTAACTGCACAAAAGCAAATGGCGTGTAATAATCTAAACGAGTTAGCCGAAAAACTTATAAGTAGCAATATTTTTATTGGTGCAAATCAATTTGAAACAGGTGTATGGTAGGGAGATATTGATACGACTTGACTTTATAATCATGATGATTTAAATAAGTGCCATGGAAGTTTATTAAAAAGTATCTGATAAATCAATATCACTTGAAGAAATACCTAATTTGTTATATGTAAAAAGCAAGATCTAAAGTAAACAATAAAAATGTTTGAGTTATCCAAGTTCACGGTTCAATAGATGGGGGGAAATATAGATGAAACGATTTCATCAATCAAGTAGACAAAGCCAAAAAGGAGTAAGCTAATAAAGAAGGGAAATCCGAGCAACAACTACAGCTTCTATAAATATAAAGAAAAATTTACATCTGGCAAGAATGTTTATGCTGTAACTAAGCATCGAGAATGCTTGTGTTGCCATATCGTTTTAAAATCTCCATGCAGTAAAGCATTATCATGATGCCATCATGCCGCGGTGAAACAGGTTCAAAATCAATTATAATCAAACCACTTCGTAAAAAAGGAACTAAAAAAATGCCTTCAGTTTGAATCTGATGAAGATAACGTTGAAGACCGCTTTTCTTTTTATGATTCACTCTAGAATACAAAGTATCATTCTGTTTTTGCAGATTTTTGTTATAATTTATATAAATCTTATTTTTATATTTTATGTTCATTATATGTTTTTTTTTAAGTTTGGTAATGTTACATTTTAATTTCAATTCTTAAAAGAAATCAATGAAGTTTATTATATAGCTTTTTTTAATCGATACCTCAAAACGCTAGGTGAAGCACCACAAAATCCAATTTTGAGAAAATTGAATTTATTCTGCGCACGCACTTTTTTTGGTACTGTTTTTAGAGTCTTGAAGCAACGTTTCTGATAACGTTCCGCAAAATTATTTTCAGAAGGGCTTGATAAATTTAAAATTGTTTAAAAAAAATTTTTAATCGCTAGCAGACTTTCTTCAACTTCTTTTTAATTTAGAATGTTTTCTAAGGATAATGTTTTGTTTTTTTTCTCTATGACTGAACATTGTATTCTTTATTCAGATTATACATGGCTTTCAGTATTTAACAGAAAAACTCAGGTTTTATGTTGCCCAATTTATAACCTGACCTTCTGAGGTCCAACTGTATTCTGAGGTCCATTTACCTGTATTTGCTGAAAAGTTTCGGAATTGTATTTTTAAAAAACTCTCTTTATATATGATGAAATTTTGACGAAAAAAAACTTTACCAAAAAAATGCTTAATACTTAATGGCATATTTTAGATAAATTTTTTGGATAATCACTTAAATAATATGTTGTTTATAGTGTAATTAATTTTTTTTTTTTTTTTCCTACTTGAAAATTTCCCGGAAATTTTCAAGTCGGGTTATTTTCCGGAAATTTTTAAATAATTGTTTTAAATTTAAAATTTTTAAAAATATAAAATTTAAGAAATAATAAAATTTAAAAAGTAAATATTTTTTCATATTATTTGTATTGTTTACTATTACCTTACTTTTTTTAATGAGGAATAATTAAATTAACTAGCATTAAATATATATATATATTTTTTAATTATATATTTAATCGTTAATAGTATTTACAATAACAATGTTCATGAATAAAAAACAATATATGACAGGGGCAAAAAGAAGACTATAGTTGCCTTATCACTAAGCCCCGTAATAAATATACCGTAAATTACAATGCTAATAAAAACCGTAAAAGTTACATATGCTATAAATTATTTTTTTTATTAACGCTTAAGTTTACTTTACTTACTAAAAAGACCAACAATAAAGAAGAAAAAACAAACAAACAAACAAACAAAAAAAAAAGACAAAATATCGCATTGTAAACATAGTTGGACCTGCTCTTGCAGCCAAACTCCAGCCATTATCACATTGTCGTAATGTTGCTTCTCTTTCTCTTTTCTACATATACTATAATGGGCACTGCTCTAAAGAACAAGCGTCTCTTGTGTCATCTACTAAAATTCATTCTCGTGATACTTGTCATTCAATTAACGGGTGATGCGAAAGTTATCGGACAAAATAAAAACGTCAATAACTTATTTATAAATAAAAAAACAAACTACTATTATATTTTTTTTAAATAAAGCATTTATCTTTTAATAAAAATATATTATTTTTTTATATAAAAAAACACCACCATCTGCAATTGATCTCAATTTTGCTCTGACGCCTAACATATGCGACTGTAAAAAGTTTAAATCAATTTCTTGTAGTCTTAGTTTAATGCGATCAATCAAAACTTGCTCTGTTGAAGCTTGCCAATCTCCCTTATAAACCTTCTGTGCCAAATGTCCCCAAAAATTTTCAATTGGTCGTGCTTGAGGCACATTTGGGGATTGGATTCTTTATCAACGTAGTAGACATATTGGTCCATCCAATTTAGAGAATCTTTAGAATAATGAGAACTTGCTAAATCTGGCCGAAATAAATAGTTAAAGTCTCCATGATACTTGTGAATAAATGGAAGAAGTCGTTTTTCTAAACATTCATTAATATAGATAGATGAATTGATCGCTACAGCCTTGGAAGTGCGAAACAATGGCTCGGACATACCACGGTCAGATATGGCTATCCACAGTAATAAATTTTTTGGAAATTTCTCTTTTCCTATAAAACGAACACTTTCTGGGCATGTCTTTTTGTTGTTTGTGTAGTATCCAGAATTTCCAGGCTTGTTGTCCCCTGCAAAACCAAAGTATTTTTCGTCATCGATGACTAGAAGCGATTTTGTGTTATAGAGTTGGTTAACTAGTTTCCTGTTTCTTTTCTTTGCTTTTATTTGTTGTTCTATAGTGTATTTTGGAGTCTTTTCACGCTTTCTATATTTAATATTCATTTTTTTTAACTGACGACCAATTGTCGATTGATTTACACCGAATTTAATACCTGACTGACCCCTTTTCGAATGTTGACAAGTCTCGTTAATTCGGCTTTCTTTTCTCTAGTCCAGGATGTCGGACGACCAGGGTCCTTTCTATCAGAAAACGATTGAACAGTTTCAAGTCTTTTTATGTTATCATATATTGTACTTCGAGCAAATTTTTTCAAAATGATGTACGATTTTTTTTTTTTTATTAGGTTTATTTACAAAAAACATTTTTAGTCGCTTTCGAAAAGATTCTCGTTCAGCTGCATTTAACCTCATTTTAAATAATTGTGTTTCAAATAATAAAGTTTATACATTATAGAACGTTTATGCCTACGCATAAAACCACAAAAACTAATTATTATGCTCGAGTAATGAAATTAGGATTTGTCCGATAACTTCCGCATCACCCGTTAAGTCTCATCCTTTTTCTGCGACTGTACCTAAGTGTTCCAAAAACTCTTATTCGTCTAGTTTTTTTCGTCTAACATCAGTTCTTTGGAATTCGCTTCCTTCATCTTGCTTTCCTAATTCATATAATTTTCAATCCTTTAAGTTGTCTGTCAATCATTATTATATATGTAAATCTTGCTCTACAATCTTCATATTTTCTCTAACTTCCAACTCTAATTATTGGTTGCTTATAGCCTTGTTGGAAGTGAAGATATTTGAATATATATATATATATATATATATATATATATATATATATATATATATATATATATATATATATATATATATATATATATATATATATATATATATATATATATATTATATCTGTGTGTGTTTATAAATAAGTATAATTATTTATATGCACAATTATAAAGTAATTATAAAAAAATTAGTTAATATAATATGAGTATAAATATAGCATCTAAGTTATAAATTACGTTTGTATTCAATATATGTATAAATTACGTTTGTATTCTATGTAAACTAACAGGCGCAGATGCAGGATTTTTTGTGGGTGTTGCCTGTTTTTTTTTGAGTTGCCAAAATATAGTCGGCGATAGTTTTTTGTAAACGCCTTCCTGGACTAGCGAGGGATGGAGGGAGGGGGGGGGGGGAAAGTTGCAAAAAAATATCGCCGACTATATTTTGGGAATTCGTCATCAAAGCGGCATCAGTACTTTATCATTACTTACTTGGCATTGTTCTCAATTACCCATATAAAATAAAACTAATAAAAATGTTGCCTTGGCTATTCTGTTCATAAATTAGACATTTTTTACTTGTCTAAACTATTTAACGAAATGCACCAACGAGAAGGTAAGCCATAGGACTTTGCACTCCATCTGTAAACTGTCATGTGGCCTAAGGTTAGCCCTCCATTTCTGGATTCTTTCCTTTTCTTGATAGGCAGTTAGGCCAAATTTTTCTTAATAGGTTTTTTTTTTAAATTTTCTATGTTGGTCTTTCTAATTTTCACTAAATATAAAATAAACATAAATATAAAATAAAATTAAATACACGAATATATAATAAACAAAAAAGAAATTAATAAATTATTATTAGGTAAAAACAACTCTAAGCGCCGTTCCCCTAAAACAGAAAAAATATTTAAAACTCGTTCTACATCAGGAATTATTTCTTGATGAATAGACATCAGAGCTAAAGAATTAAATCTTGACTCTGTCATGCGGCTTCGCATTAACATGTAGTAATTGGAATTGTTCCCATTATTAAAAAACCTTCCTAAATGTTTGGGAAACCCCTCATATCAATAGACTTGATATTTGGAAGTCAGATTTTATGGAATTTTTGAAATGCAAAAATTCCATAAAATCTTACTTCCAAAAACATTTTTTTTTTTTAAACAGTTGCAGGAATACCAGATAAACCTTTGTAAACAATCATCTCGCCTTCATCAAATTTATCTTCTAATTCATTAATTAAATGAGCTAGAAGAGGAGATGTCATGGAATTTTTGAAATAATCTGAAACTGTGTCAGAGGGATAGTTACCTCTATAAACTTGTCTGCCACAGAGCTTTGGTTTAACTTCAGAAACATCAAGAGTCTTAGTTAGATCAAGAGCAATTAAGTACCATTCATTATGATAGACATCAAAATTTTTTTTTAAATCTAAAATTTGAGTTTTCAAACAATTTATTTCATTACACTGCTGCGATATATTAAATGCTTTAGTTTGGAGAACAACAGCGATGGCATAGAAATAGTCCATTATTTGTTTTGTTAAAACTAAGCTCACAATAAAAGAAAAATTTGTCATAAGATTTAAAAAACATGAAGCTTTTGAAGAAGTATCAATATTATAACTCTTACCTTCATTGTATGCCATTTCTTCCATTGAATGAAAAACGGATGTAGTTATCAAAAAAAAACATCCAGACCTTTAAGTTTCTGAACCCATCTAGTTCGACATGCATCAATTAATTTTTCTTTGACCAGGAAAAATGAATTTATTGAGACAGCTAGCACGTTTAGGTGATAAGCTAAAAAAATATAATATATCTTTGATTTCATCAAGAGCATTTCTAACACTCTGAACATTGCATGATTTACTAATAACTAAATTAAGTTTATGGCCTGCACAGTGAACAAAATTAGCCTTTGAATTGATAAGTTCAATTATGGATGAAATACCTTTTAATTTACCAGACATTACCTTAGCATCATCATATCCTTGACCTCTACATTTTTGGATATCAAGACCAAGATCATCAATTGCAGAAATTATGTTTTGCGCAAGACTAAGACCAGTTGTACCAGATTTATATAAACTGTAGAAAGTTTTCACAAATAACATTATCACAGTCAATGTGTCTTATAACTAGAGATAGCTATTCAACATTAGAACAATCAGAGGCTCCATCACACAAGATAGAAAAATAACCTGACTTTATAATTTTCTCAATTAGAACTTCTTCGATTATTTTTCTACAGCATTCGATAAGTTCGTTTTGTGCGGTTTTAGATATATAAGTTGCATTTTTAGGAGCAGAACGATTATGGTTCTCAAGAACTTTATCACCTGCTTCAATACAAAAATTTAAAAGCTCTACAAAGTTACCTATACCAATGTTGTCTTTACATGTTTCTCCAATCTCTGGATGATACTTACTGTCCACGATGACCTCGAAAAGCAATACTGCTGCGGCCAAGAAAAAAATTGTCTTTATAATTGGAATTAATTTATTTCGATTACTTATAATAAATTTTTTTCTTAGATTATCGATGTCAACTTCAATCAGATTTTTTTTTGAATTAGATCTAGATTGCAGCATGTTCAGACAATGCATTGACATTTGATGAAGTCGACAATTATTATTGTGATCCATATGAGCACGAGTTGCATTACCCCATATTTTAAAAGGTTTTTGAATAAAGTTGATTATTGTGGTATTGTTTGGAATTCTGCTACCCAACAGTGTACATGAAAGGCAGTATGCTCCATATTCAACCTGTGAGTAAGCTAACCAGGAATATTCAAGTAGCCATTTATGTAAAAATGATCTTTTTTTTTTTCTCACCAGAAACAGACAAGTTAGGAGTAAATATTTTATTAACTAGATCTAATAACATTGAATCATCTTTGCCAGCAGATAAATGTCTACCGCGCTCATAGTAAGTAGAAACATCATAAAAAGGAAGGCTTGAAGACTGATCTGATGAACAAGGAATACAATTAAGTAAGATTGGATTAGGAGCAATATCAATATTTACATATACAATTTTAGTTTGATTATCTATGCAAAACTTTATGTGAGATTGAACTGATAATTTTTTATTTGAAAATAGATTTTAAGGAGATTGACAAGATAAATTAAGAGCCTTAGTGGTAACAGAAGAATACGATAGAGCACTTGGCAAAACTGAACATGATCTTCTTTTTAAATCATTTTTGACAAATTTCTTTAAGCACAAAACTTCTCTTTTCACAATAGGGACAAAATGATTTGGTGACCACATATCTTTATCCTTGGAAATAGATCGACAATCAGTGTTACACCATAAAATACTCAGAATTTCTTTATTTGTTTTATGATCCTTGGAAATTGAGCGACAATCAATGTTACACCATAAAATACTCAGAATCTTTTTATTTGTTTTATGATCACCACGTGGGTATATACTCACATTAAATAACTTTTGATATTTTTCAAGTCCAAATTCAGGATAAACAGACCGAACTTGTTTATTTAACACTGTAGATAATGCAATTAAACAAAGAAAAGAAGCAAATTTATTGTTTCTGCAATTGTTATAGGCTTCTTTTTTTATAAGTTCAGAAATATTTATATCATTTAATTCTGTACAAGAATCAGAAGACTCAAATGAAACACATGCCATGAAAACACTAGAGAGTGAAGAAAAACTTTTAGATTCCACTTGGTTTAAGATTATTGGGTATCTTGAATAAATGGTTGCTTTTTCAAACAACTCAACAGAAGTTAATAGTCGAAGAATTTCATTTGTTTTATCTGATGAATTTATTAATAAAGCAGCAGAGTTGTAAAAACAGTTACCATTTTTCATTGACCAGTAAAGTCATAACATATATAAACTAAATATAACTAAAAAAAACATCTTTAGCTAAAGGTTATTTGTTAAGAATTATTGTTTTATAAACAAAATAAAACATAAAAAAACGCGTTTAAACTCATACTCTAAAAAAATATAGTCTTCATTTTCTTTTTGCATGGGAATAAAAGCTTTTATTTCAGAACTTCTTAAAGAAAGATCTTTGTTTACAACAGGAAACTTTGAATTTAAATCTTTGAGATTATTACGAAGCTTTACTTTGTAAGTCGTAATATTAGGCAAATGCTTGACCTTAATGGCATTGTATAGCAACAAATCCATATATGCAAACAAAAATAAAATTTGTATTAAAAATTACTTTAAACTAATTTTTGATAAAACTTCAATTTATTTGAATACTTAAAGCTTTATTATGGTTAGCAATATAAAGTAATCTAGAAAGATTAATAAAGTATCTAAGATGTTAACTTATAAAAATTATGGTTAGCAATATGAAGTAGAAGTCAAAAGTACGCCTCGTTCTCAAAATCGAAACAGTTGCCGTAATTATAGTTAGCGTACTTTTAACTTCTAAAACAAATGTTATATCATTATATTACCAATCTAGAATAGACAACACAAGTATACCTCACGCTGTACTTTTGACTTCTATTGTTGGATTTGTACTTTTAATATCGCTAGTATTATAGCTGTACCTTTGACTTCTTTTTTATGATTTGTATTTTTAAGATCGCTATTTTCGGCAGCTGTACTTTTGACTTCTATTACATGATTTGTACATTTAATATCGCTAGTTTTATAGCTGTACCTTTGACTTCTATTTTATGATTTGCATTTTTAACATCGCTACTTTTAGTAGCTGTACTTTCGACTTCTATTTAATTATTTGTACTTTTAACATCGCTAATTTTGGTAGCTGTACTTTTAACTTCTATTTTATATTTTAACATCGCTACTAAAATGACTTAAAGACGCCACTAATCAAGCAGAAATGCGAAATGATGAGAGCTGTTCAAGTATCGCCCAAAATACCAAATCACTTGAGTATAAAGAAAATTTATATTTTCTACAAATACAATATAGTATAGTAAAATAACACATAACAATTAGCAATAAATAGTTTTAGAATGTTTGCAATAAACCAAGTTTTTATTAAGTTAGTACCATAATAGAATTGAATTCTCTATTTTGTTGGCTTATGATCAATAAAGTAAATTTGGAATCATCAAAATATACTAAATTAAAACCATAATTCCACAGTAGGCAAACTAAAACAAAATAGTCGAATATTACAAAATGGCAGAACTGAAGAATTAAATAAACAAACAAATTAATAAAAAGTAGACAATCAAAGTCTACTTTTTATTAGTAATTCAATCTTTGAAGCATTTCAGCAAGCTTCTAACAATAACAGTAATAAATATTATATATATAAATAAATAAATAAAAAATAAATGTTAAAAAGTATTTTACATAATAATAAAAAACATAATTGAAGCTCATTTATTGCTTGAATAACTTCATTAAAGAATTTTTTTAACATTTCCACTAACCAAAATTATGACAAATGTTTATCAAGTTTGAAAAATAAACCATAAAAATCTTTTATTTAAAAAAGAAAAGTTTATAGGCCTCAGAGACGATTATAGACTAATAGCAATAGAGAAGCAATATTTATTAAAATATATAGCAACTCTATTAAACTTATTATTTTGAATTTACTAGACAACTGACAAGATTATAGTACATAAGGCAAATGAGAATCTGATAAAGTCGCGAAGCCAAAATATAAAACTCTACATCAATGTAACTATAATGAAGAGTGCAAACTTACATTACAACACTGCAATGTAAAGTTTCAATGCTTTAAGATCTAAATTTATTTATGTAACAATCACACTACCAATATCTCGGTTAAAATTGAATGTATTCAATTTTAATCAAAGAGGATACATACCTGAAAAAGTTGAATTGTTCAAAAACTCAAAATTAAATTTATTCATTTCATTATGATGGCTTGTAAGAATTCTTACAATTTATAATAAATCATGTTAAAAAAGGCAATTCAAAAAATCAAAAGAAAACTGTTTTATTGTTAAGAATGTTATTATTTAATACAATAAATAATCATGAAACTCGCACAACAATGACAAAACCATGATGATCTACGGTTCTTTTTTTAAAAGAAGACAAAATCTGGAATGTTTTCACACGTTCTGTGGAACCACTGTTTACACCCATTACACTGCGCCATTTGTTTATTTTTGTTTTGATTTTCCATGGGATTCCAAGGCATCCTACAATTGCAAAACAGTTCAATTAAAAAGTCTTTTTGAAAGCAACTGGTTAACGATTGAAGGAACAAAGAAACATTATTAACTTTAATGCAAAGCAACATGTGTCCTCATTTCTGATATAGAAAATGTTACATTGTCTGGTTTTGTTTTTGTACTTGCAACATGATATATAAAAACAATAGCAAAGACACCACAATCCTCTCCATTTATATATTGTTGCACTGGTAATACACAAACAGTTAACTTGTCATATGTGCATTTCATGATGGCACATATCTGTTGTATTATAAAATTAGCAAATTTTACCATGAAATAAAGTGTCCATCAAAAAAACCTCACCAGGTTTACAACCATATGTTGAAACTGCTACCCAGTGATTACAACCATCAGGCAAAACTTGAACAAAGGGTTTATTTATGTAGATACTGAAAGCAAGATTTTGTCCGAGCACAGTGTCTTGAAGGCCATTTACTTCGTTGAATTGGTTTTTTGTGTTGAAAGATATTTATAACATTGTCAGATAGCCATTTATTGTTTAATATATCTGAAAAGTCGCTCTGACCAAGATTTATTTTACTTATGCAGTATCTTTGATCTGTATCTACATTTTCCTCATCACTGAAAATTATTATCGTGTTATCTGCAAATTCTTTTAAGTTTTCAAAGAATATCAAATTATCATTTATAACTTCAATTTCTACATTGCTTTTTTCCTCTGGTTTCAAGGTTACTTCAATTTTGGAAGCTGCCAATAATTTTTTCTTTTTTTCCCCAACACGTTTATTTTGCGTGCTCTTTTTTTTAGGCGCTGGTAGCTTACGATATTTAATGGAGCTTTTCGTTATAGGTATTTTTTTTTTACTTTTATTAGGTAGTAGGGGCAAGCAACTTTCTTTGGGTACATCACTTTTCACACTAGTGATGAGATTGTTTAACTCTTTATATGTATTTTCAAGGAGATCAGTATCATGTTCAGTTAAGAAACTCAGACTTCGTAAGTCATTCAAAAGGCTTCTTGGGGATTCACCTGTTATAGACTTCTTTCCTGCATTTTTTACTTTTTGAGTATCAGCCTTTACCAACGTTTCACCCACTTTATTTGTCTAGATGATTTACATTCATTGTAGAAGGTTTCATTGAAATAAGTAGGTGTACTGAGTTTATCATTACATCTTTTTATCTTTGCTTTATCAAGATCAAAATCAATATCAATATTTAAATAAGGAGACATTCTGTATAAAAGAGAAACTGATTCCCAATTCCAACAAGGATAATTTTTGAAAATGACAAAGAAATGCTTGCAAGGATAGCAAGAGTTTTTCCAATCCATGCAGGTATAATAAGCATATTGTCTTCATTTCCAAAATCTACTACATAACTACGTTCTTTGTTGTCTCTATAATATCGCAATGAGAATTTTCCAGATCCTTCAACTTTAAGTGCTGTTATGTCTAAGTTCTCAGCAAGGGATTTCTTTACTAGACAATGCTCCACCATTGGTCGAGGGCGATCAATCATCCAATCATCAACATCATCAGAATAACGCATGTATTTAGAGCTCATTAATCTATTGTTGTCAATATAGCTATAAAAATAAATAACTTGTTTCATCATAAAATATTACAAAATTATTTAACAGTGACATAAATAAAAAATTACTATAAAACTAAAATTTGTCAGAAACAGCTTATTTTATCATACCTCTCATACTTATCAGAAAGAAAACCGTCAATCACTATAGATAACATTCCACTGAGAGAACTATTTCTGTGATTCAAAAGATACTTTTGCTTTAAGGTGTTGTGTTGTCGCTCAACACCATTATTTGTATTGCAATTGACTAACAAACGAGTCTGACGATATGCTTTCACCCAACGCTAATAATAAAGAATAATTAGAGTAATTAATACCTGCTTCAACTGTAGTTGCCTGTATACTCTTTAGAGGTAAAATAAAAAATAAAAATTATACAGTTTTCCATTTGCAGGTTTCACTCAGCTTTCAAACCCTCAACAAATAAAAACTTACATGCTTTATTGGTAACCAATATCTTGATAAATAATTTCTTAGAGTTTCATTATTTATCCAATAAGAAGAGTTTTTTAAAATCTGTATTTCAGCTTCGCATATCCCAAGTGTATCTGCACGGGCTATCATTCTAAGTAAGCATAAGATCTTAAATGAGCTAAGCCACTGGATTTTGTTTTGAGCCAACGATCCCACGCCTGTTTTCAGTGAAAAACACAACCTAAAATGGATATTGGTTTAAATAAAATAACTACTTCTCCATCAATTCAATAAAATAAAAAGGAATAAAAAATTCTACTTAAAATTATAATAAACTATGATTTTTTATACTTATAATAAATTTAGTAGGAATGGCTTTAGTTTTTTTAATATCAATATTACAGAGACGCACAGTTTAGTGCATCTCTGTAATATTGATATTAAAAAAACTCAAGTCAAAATTTATTATCTATTATAGTTTGGGAAATATGAATAGTAAAAATTTGAACTCGCACCGACAAAAACCTTCTCTAAACTATTAATTTCTTCAACACAATAATCTGACATTCCATATTTTCGATTTAGGTCATTATTCCAAGACCTTATATACGACAGAGCTTCACTGATAGAACTCTCAGTTTTGTTTTCACACACAAATAACCACTTGATAATCAATGTTGGTTTTTACTACAAAAAAGAAAACTGGCAATGCATAGCGTGTGGTACGATATGTTGCATCCAAGAATACCAGTTCGTTGCCATAATTAGCTAACAATCTCTTCTGCCATCCATTTTGATAAACAAAGAGTAAGGAAGTTTCGTTTGCACCTGTTAGTTTTACATTGTCATCTTCATGGTCACTGTCAACAGTAACGTCTTCTACAGAATGCCCTGAAGTTTAAAAACATTATTTTACTAAAAGCAATCTAAAAATGGATATACACAAAACTGATCAATAAGAGAATAACAAACCTTTGGGTCTAAAGAATATAGAGTAGGATCAGATTCTCTCCATTCCTTGATCTTTGACTGGAGACATTCTTGATCAATAAGAGATTGGCATAACTTTTGTCTTAAAATTGTTATATGATTTTGAATGGTGGAATTCCGAGGATAAAATCTTTTA
>NC_088931.1:42092500-42095000 GCF_038396675.1 Hydra vulgaris
TGACTTAGTAACTTGTTTTCCGTTAACCTATTTGTACAGAACAATCTACGTTTTTTGCGATTGACGAAAATAGCCACATCTGGGGTCATATTTATAAAATACGCAAACAATTTTGTCGCTTGGATTCAAGAAAATATAGTTTTTCTTACAAAGTGGCTGACATGTGCAACAATATGACCTCAGATGCCGTGAATACCAAAATTATTTTATCATTTAAAAACAAGATTAACTCTTTTGACTTTAACAAACATTTATTCTAAAAGGAACAACTATTTGTGCTTTTATAATTTTGTTTCTTTATAATATTTGTAATTTTATAATTTTGTTATTGCTTTTGTTGTGGTGCATTTTTCGAATTTATTTATTGGCACGTTGTTATCTTACTATAGGGTCTTTTACGGGGACAATTTTACAATAAAATGAATACTTAAGGTGGAAATAGCACTACCATGGATATTTTTGTGTAGCATTTATTTATTGTCCTGTATGTTATTTTTGTAAAATATGTCATTGCAAACAACTTTTGTGAAAAATACATACATCAACTGAATTAAATTATTTTAATACTTTATTATAACCCTTTATATATATGTAAATATATATATACATACATATATATATATATATATATATATATATATATATATATATATTATTTTAAAACATCAAGAAATACAGTTTCTCTCAATACAAATAATATTATTTTATAAGAAATTTTCGCTGGGTTATAGATACCAGCATCATCAGCTTGTAAAATGTTACAATAATTTTTAATCGTTATAGTTTATATAAAATTGTTACTATTGACGTCAGCGGTTGAATGGCTTCTTTTGATTTTTAAATTTTAAAAATGGCGTCCAAAACATAGTTTTTACATATTGGCCTTCATCAAGGTTAATTCCGCCGTTTCGCGCAGAGCACATGTTGTTTTGTATTTCTAACGCCTCTCTAATTTTTCTTTCAAACTTTTTATTTTCTACTTTTAAAGTTCTTGTTTTTTCCCAAATAATATTTTCTTTGCAAAAGGTTTTATGATATGCTAATGCAGATTGATTAGGCTTGTTTTCATTAATACTCTTCTGATGTTGATGCATCCGCGTACTTACCTGCATTTTTGTTTCACCTATGTAGACTTTGGAGCAGTTGCATTTTATTATATACGTTCCAGGTTGGCTGTTACTTGGTAGCTTTGTTTTGTTTTTTGATGTTAATAAAGATCTTAAATTTGGGTTTGATTTAAATACTGCTCTGTACCCTGCTTTTCGGAATATTTTTCGAAGTTTTGGTGAAAGGCCTGGTACCCAAGGTAAAGACACTACAGGAAGATTGTTGCATTCTGATGGAATTTTGTTTTTATTTTGTCTTTTTTGATGGAATTGGTGTGTAATATTCCTCAATAGCTTTTCATCGTACCCATTTTCAATAAACATGTCAATTAAAAAATTTATTTCGTTTTGCAAATGATGTTTACTACAGATGGAGTAAGCTCTGTGGAGGAAAACCTTTAAATATAGCTGTTAAAATATTTGGATCGTGATTTGAATGCGGTTTAATTTGAATGTTAGTGATTGCCTCTTTTCGATATACTTTGTACTCATATTTTCCTAGTGTGTTATTTGTAATGGTTATGTCAAGAAAGTTAAGCGTTTTTGTTTCGTTTTCAACTTCAATTGTGTATTGTATTGCAGGATGTTGTTGATTTAAAATATCTTGGAACTGTTTTGCTTGTTTGATGTTAGAAAATCTTGCATGACTATCGTCAACGTATCTTAAAAATGATTTTAGATTAAGTGCCGGATTTTGTGTCAAAGCCATTTTAATTGCATTATTTTCATGGAATTGTAGAAAAGATTCCGCGAGAACAACCATGAAAGAAAGTCCGATTGGTCCTGAGTTTTCCATTACGTGAATCTCATTGTTCCAATGAAAATAACATTGATATAAGCAAAGTTCTATGAGTTGCTTTATTTCAGGTATACTTAGTTTTGTTAAGTTTTTATATGATAAATTGTTACTTAATTGTTCTAAAAGTATAACGGTGGCTTCTTTTAACGGAATTGACGGGTACAAATTTACAACATCATAAGATACTTGAATATCATTGTTGGCGACATTCCAATTTTCAGCTTTTTTTATAAAGTCAAAAGAGTTTTTTAATCGTGTCGGATTTTCATTTAAGACTGGTTGTATTATCTTAACTAAGAATTCTGATATTCCGTGGTTTGGTGTGCCAATGGTAGAGATAATTATTCTCATAGGGTACGATTTTTCCGGTTTATGAGCTTTTATTACTCCATACATTCGAGGTGGGATAGGATCACTTGGATATATTTTTTCGTATTCCTCTTTAGAAAAACGCTGTTTTTTATTTAGTTTTCAAAGAAATCTTCTAATTTTTGCCGCGTAACTGGCAGTAGATCACTAATAATTTTTGTCGGACCAATTTGTTCACGGATTTTTTCTAAAGCTTTAGAATGTTCAATTCTTACAAAACCTGTTC
>NC_088931.1:42100000-42102500 GCF_038396675.1 Hydra vulgaris
GCACATGTTGTTTTGTATTTCTAACGCCTCTCTAATTTTTCTTTCAAACTTTTTATTTTCTACTTTTAAAGTTCTTGTTTTTTCCCAAATAATATTTTCTTTTGCAAAAGGTTTTATGATATGCTAATGCAGATTGATTAGGCTTGTTTTCATTAATACTCTTCTGATGTTGATGCATCCGCGTACTTACCTGCATTTTTGTTTCACCTATGTAGACTTTGGAGCAGTTGCATTTTATTATATACGTTCCAGGTTGGCTGTTACTTGGTAGCTTTGTTTTGTTTTTTGATGTTAATAAAGATCTTAAATTTGGGTTTGATTTAAATACTGCTCTGTACCCTGCTTTTCGGAATATTTTTCGAAGTTTTGGTGAAAGGCCTGGTACCCAAGGTAAAGACACTACAGGAAGATTGTTGCATTCTGATGGAATTTTGTTTTTATTTTGTCTTTTTTGATGGAATTGGTGTGTAATATTCCTCAATAGCTTTTCATGATACCATTTTCAATAAACATGTCAATTAAAAAATTTATTTCGTTGTGCAAATGATGGTTACTACGGATGGAGTAAGCTTGTATGGAGGAAAACCTTTAAATATAGCTGTTAAAATATTTGGATCGTGATTTGAATGCGGTTTAATTTGAATGTTAGTGATTGCCTCTTTTCGATATACTTTGTACTCATATTTTCCTAGTGTGTTATTTGTAATGGTTATGTCAAGAAAGTTAAGCGTTTTTGTTTCGTTTTCAACTTCAATTGTGTATTGTATTGCAGGATGTTGTTGATTTAAAATATCTTGGAACTGTTTTGCTTGTTTGATGTTAGAAAATCTTGCATGACTATCGTCAACGTATCTTAAAAATGATTTTAGATTAAGTGCCGGATTTTGTGTCAAAGCCATTTTAATTGCATTATTTTCATGGAATTGTAGAAAAGATTCCGCGAGAACAACCATGAAAGAAAGTCCGACAGGTCCTGAGTTTTCCATTACGTGAATCTCATTGTTCCAATGAAAATAACATTGATATAAGCAAAGTTCTATGAGTTGCTTTATTTCAGGTATACTTAGTTTTGTTAAGTTTTTATATGATAAATTGTTACTTAATTGTTCTAAAAGTATAACGGTGGCTTCTTTTAACGGAATTGACGGGTACAAATTTACAACATCATAAGATACTTGAATATCATTGTTGGCGACATTCCAATTTTCAGCTTTTTTTATAAAGTCAAAAGAGTTTTTTAATAGTGTCGGATTTTCATTTAAGACTGGTTGTATTATCTTAACTAAGAATTCTGATATTCCGTGGTTTGGTGTGCCAATGGTAGAGATAATTATTCTCATAGGGTACGATTTTTCCGGTTTATGAGCTTTTATTACTCCATACATTCGAGGTGGGATAGGATCACTTGGATATATTTTTTCGTATTCCTCTTTAGAAAAACGCTGTTTTTTATTTAGTTTTCAAAGAAATCTTCTAATTTTTGCCGCGTAACTGGCAGTAGGGTCTTCACTAATAATTTTTTTCGACAATTTGTTCACGGATTTTTTCTAAAGCTTTAGAATGTTCAATTCTTACAAAACCTGTTCCTTTGTCAAACGGGTATATAGCAATGGTTTCATCGTTTTTTATTTCTCTAAAAGATATCCTCTGTTCTTTTGTCAGATTGTTATTTATTTTTTTCTCCGTTTTTAGTATTCTTAAAACATTTTTTCTTAAATTTTGTGCGTTTTCTACTTTGTTGTTGTATTCTAATTTTAACGCAGAAGACTCTGTTGTTGTTATAATATCCATGTATGGTATCGACTTTAAAGATGGTACAAAATTTGGACCAAGGTTTAGAAAATCATTGTGACTTATGGAAATATCGGTATCGCAAAGGTTTAAAACTGCGTCCTTTTTATATTTTGTTGTTTTTCTCGCAATCTATCTTTTCCATTTGCATGTTCACTTTGAAGTATGTTAAACTTTTTTATTAATCGTTCTTTTGATTTAACAAACATGCTTTCCCTTGATTTTTCAGTAATTTGTTCTAATTTAATATAGTCTTCTTCATTAAGTTTACATTTAAGAAAGTTTTGAAGTTTTTTAACATCATTCATAAAATTAAAGAATCGTTTCTTTGAATCATTTTTTATGCAAATTAAGAGTTCAAATCTAAAACGAAAAATTATACCTACTGCTCTTTTACTTTTTATTGGAGAGTTTATTCGTAACGATTTTGGAATAATTTTATGTTTTTCGCATTTTTGTAAAAAAATGTATTGGTTTTTCGATTTAGCAACAGATTTTTTTAACGATTGTAATTGTTCAGTGCTTTTGTAGATTTCAGCTCCGTATTTAGCTGTAATTAGAAATTTGAAAGATGACATCTTGTATGAGAGTATATTATATATTATTGCTGGTATCTATAACCCAGCGAAAATTTCTTATAAAATAATATTATTTGTATTGAGAGAAACTGTATTTCTTGATGTTTTAAAATAATATATAATATACTCTC